>NC_091464.1:482500-717500 GCF_027789765.1 Dendropsophus ebraccatus | reverse complement strand
CTGGTAACATAGAGACCACGGACGTTATTAGTGTCTGGTAACATAGAGACCATGGCCGTTATTAGTGTCTGGTAACATAGAGACCATGGCCGTTATTACCGGCGTCTGGTAACATAGAGACCACGGACGTTATTACCGGCGTCTGGTAACATAGAGACCATGGCCGTTATTACCGGCGTCTGGTAACATAGAGACCACGGACATTATTAGTGTCTGGTAACATAGAGACCATGGCCGTTATTAGTGTCTGGTAACATAGAGACCATGGCCGTTATTACCGGCGTCTGGTAACATAGAGACCACGGACGTTATTACCGGCGTCTGGTAACATAGAGACCATGGCCGTTATTACCGGTGTCTGGTAACATAGAGACCATGGCCGTTATTAGTGTCTGGTAACATAGAGACCACGGACGTTATTACCGGCGTCTGGTAACATAGAGACCATGGCCGCTATTAGTGTCTGGTAACATAGAGACCATGGCCGTTATTAGTGTCTGGTAACATAGAGACCATGGCCGTTATTACCAGCGTCTGGTAACATAGAGACCATGGCCGTTATTACCGGCGTCTGGTAACATAGAGACCATGGCCGTTATTACCGGCGTCTGGTAACATAGAGACCATGGCCGTTATTACCGGCGTCTGGTAACATAGAGACCATGGCCGTTATTACCGGCGTCTGGTAACATAGAGACCATGGCCGTTATTAGTGTCTGGTAACATAGAGACCACGGACGTTATTACCGGCGTCTGGTAACATAGAGACCATGGCCGCTATTAGTGTCTGGTAACATAGAGACCATGGCCGTTATTAGTGTCTGGTAACATAGAGACCATGGCCGTTATTACCGGCGTCTGGTAACATAGAGACCATGGCCGCTATTAGTGTCTGGTAACATAGAGACCATGGCCGTTATTAGTGTCTGGTAACATAGAGACCATGGCCGTTATTAGTGTCTGGTAACATAGAGACCATGGCCGCTATTAGTGTCTGGTAACATAGAGACCATGGCCGTTATTACCGGTGTCTGGTAACATAGAGACCATGGCCGTTATTACCGGCGTCTGGTAACATAGAGACCACGGACGTTATTACCGGCGTCTGGTAACATAGAGACCACGGACGTTATTACCGGTGTCTGGTAACATAGAGACCATGGCCGTTATTAGTGTCTGGTAACATAGAGACCACGGACGTTATTACCGGCGTCTGGTAACATAGAGACCATGGCCGTTATTAGTGTCTGGTAACATAGAGACCATGGCCGTTATTACCGGCGTCTGGTAACATAGAGACCATGGCCGTTATTAGTGTCTGGTAACATAGAGACCATGGCCGTTATTAGTGTCTGGTAACATAGAGACCATGGCCGTTATTACCGGCGTCTGGTAACATAGAGACCATGGCCGTTATTAGTGTCTGGTAACATAGAGACCATGGCCGTTATTAGCGGCGTCTGGTAACATAGAGACCATGGCCGTTATTAGTGTCTGGTAACATAGAGACCATGGCCGTTATTAGTGTCTGGTAACATAGAGACCATGGCCGCTATTAGTGTCTGGTAACATAGAGACCATGGCCGTTATTAGTGTCTGGTAACATAGAGACCACGGACGTTATTAGCGGCCGCCATCACCCGGTATGTGGTAACACAGCCTTACTCTCACATTGCCTGTTGATGATGAAGAATACACCTTTTGGCCCCATTCACACCTCCAGGATCTGCTGCAGATATCATGGTAAGTAGATAATGTGACATTGGGTCGGCTGCCGATCCTGGCGGTGTGAATGGAGCCTTCCGCTGGGTCCGTCGCTCCGGCCGTTGTCACAGCCACTGGTGACGAGTGTGCACATAGCCTTTGCTCATGATAATATAGGCAATATAAGAAACTAGTTTTTGGATACACTTAGGATCTAAGAATTTTTTCTATTCTTGAATGTATGCATGCACAGCGGGGGGGGGGGGGGGGGTCTAGAAAACGTACATATATATATATATATATATATATGTGTGTGTGTGTGTGTGTATAAGAAGTGGGCGGGTCAGTGTTCTCCGTTTTTTACCTTGTGTGCGCTGTCTGGGTGACGTCTTGTGAAGCCTCCATGTTATCGGACCTTTATCCCAGCAATAGATTCTGGCCTCCAGCTGGGGGCGCCGATGGGTCCTCCTTTGTGTCTCGTTCTGTGTCTATAAGATTTCTGCTATGATATAAAAGCCATAATATCCCAGAGAGGTTCCCCCAGGGGGACGTTCTGACTAAATATGCATGTTTCCTGTCTGAGGCGACGGCCGGGGTGTCCTGGGCTCCGCTTTCCTGCTCGCCTCACAATGTTTCATGTTTGTGTCATACGATTGTTTTGTCTTTGTTATTTTGTAAACTGTCTCCTTAATAAACAATTATTTAAACTAATGCAGCCGTCTTATTGTTCTGTCTTTCCCTGTTGTTTCTATGGTTATGGCCGTTGTAGTGCGAGTAGCTGCTGACCGGCTGAGCGGCACTAGTGTGGATGGGCTTCTGTGCACAATGGCCCGGATTTACTCATGTGTTTCTGGCTGAAAAAGTGGCACACGGGACTTTCTGCCATATTTTAGACCCTTTTCCACCTGGTATGAAAAGGGGTGGGGTTAATGCAAAATGGGGTGTGGTCTATCTTGCACAAAAAAACGCACCTGAATCTGGTTAAAAAAATCTGGCCGACTTCAAGGAAAGTAATAAATGGTGTAAACGTTGCACTACTTTAGGTGTGACAGACCGATCTGACAGCCTGATAACCCGGCCACATGTATAGACTTAGCCTGTCTAGTCTTACTTTGTGGCATATTTAGTGCATTGTTCTTTTCCTGCCTCCCACACATTGTAAGAAATAAGTGCACTCTGCTATAATATATACACTAATCAACAAATATGTAATAGCTGATATAACACCCCAAAAGTGAATAACGCCAGTGCAAATACACTCACCGGCCACTTTATTAGGTACACCTGTCCAACTGCACGTTACCACTTAATTTCTAATCAGCCAATCACATGGCGGCAACTCAGTGCATTTAGGCATGTAGACATGGTCAAGACAATCTCCTGCAGTTCAAACCGAGCATCAGTATGGGGAAGAAAGGTGATTTGGTGCCTTTGAACGTGGCATGGTTGTTGGTGCCAGAAGGGCTGGTCTGAGTATTTCAGAAACTGCTGATCTACTGGGATTTTCACGCACAACCATCTCTAGGGTTTACAGAGAATGGTCCGAAAAAGAAAAACCATCCAGTGAGCGGCCGTTCTGTGGGCGGAAATGACTTGTTGGTGCCAGAGGTCAGAGGAGAATGGGCAGACTGGTTCCAGCTGATAGAAAGACAACAGTGACTCAAATAGCCAACCGTTACAGCCAAGGTAGGCAGAAGAGCATCTCTGAGCGCACAGTACGGCCAACTCTGAGGCAGATGGGCTACAGCAGCAGAAGACCACCCGGTACTAATAATAATAATAATAAATTTATTTGTATAGCGTCAACAGATTCCGCAGCGCTTTTTTTTTCTATGCATACAGTACAGAGGTCACATAATACACAGTTAGATTGGAATAAATAAGAACATAAATAAGAACAAAAAAGCTAAGTATAAAGGAGACCTGCTCGCTGGAGCTTAGACTATAACTTTCGCTGACACCAGGCACAAGGGCTATGTCCATGGTTCGGCCATTGTACATAGAAATACAGGATGAGCCAGTAACAGCGCCAATGTCCGATACAAGTAAGCATATAAAGTGCAGGAACCATCAGAGATATAGAGCAAGGGAGACAACAGAAGGGGGAAACCGTTTAGAGAACGTTATAGGCGAGCCTGAAGAGATGAGTCCTCTGGGCAAGCTTGAAACTGAGTATTGGGTATGAGTCTGATGTGTTTGTGTAGGGCGTTCCAGAGAATTGGTGGAAGGAGATGTATATAGGGGCAGAGTTGTGGAGATGAGGAGATGTATATAGGGGCAGAGTTGTGGAGATGAGGGAGGAGATGTATATAGGGGCAGAGTTGTGGAGATGAGGAGATGTATATAGGGGCAGAGTTGTGGAGATGAGGGAGGAGATGTATATAGGGGCAGAGTTGTGGAGATGAGGTGTATGGAGGGCAGAGTTGTGGAGATGAGGAGATGTATGGAGGGCAGAGTTGTGGAGATGAGGGAGGAGATGTATGGAGAGCAGAGTTGTGGAGATGAGGGAGGAGATGTATGGAGGGCAGAGTTGTGGAGATGAGGGAGGAGATGTATGGAGGGCAGAGTTGTGGAGATGAGGGAGGAGATGTATGGAGGGCAGAGTTGTGGAGATGAGGAGATGTATATAGGGGCAGAGTTGTGGAGATGAGGGAGAAGATGTATGGAGGGCAGAGTTGTGGAGATGAGGGAGGAGATGTATGGAGGGCAGAGTTGTGGAGATGAGGGAGGAGATGTATGGAGGGCAGAGTTGTGGAGATGAGGGAGGAGATGTATGGGGGGCAGAGTTGTGGAGATGAGGGAGGAGATGTATGGAGGGCAGAGTTGTGGAGATGAGGGAGGAGATGTATGGAGGGCAGAGTTGTGGAGATGAGGAGATGTATATAGGGGCAGAGTTGTGGAGATGAGGGAGGAGATGTATGGAGGGCAGAGTTGTGGAGATGAGGGAGGAGATGTATGGAGGGCAGAGTTGTGGAGATGAGGGAGGAGATGTATGGAGGGCAGAGTTGTGGAGATGAGGGAGGAGATGTATGGAGGGGCAGAGTTGTGGAGATGATGGAGGAGATGTATATAGGGGCAGAGTTGTGGAGATGAGGGAGGAGATGTATGGGGGGCAGAGTTGTGGAGATGAGGGAGGAGATGTATATAGGGGCAGAGTTGTGGAGATGAGGGAGGAGATGTATGGGGGGCAGAGTTGTGGAGATGAGGGAGGAGATGTATGGGGGGGCAGAGTTGTGGAGATGAGGGAGGAGATGTATGGAGGGCAGAGTTGTGGAGATGAAGGAGGAGATGTATGGAGGGCAGAGTTGTGAAGATGAGTGAGGAGATGTATGGAGGGCAGAGTTGTGGAGATGAGGAGATGTATGGAGGGCAGAGTTGTGGAGATGAGGGAGGAGATGTATGGGGGGCAGAGATGTGGAGATGAGGGAGGAGATGTATGGGGGGCAGAGTCGTGGAGATGAGGGAGGAGATGTATGGAGGGGCAGAGTTGTGGAGATGAGGGAGGAGATGTATGGAGGGGCAGAGTTGTGGAGATGAGGGAGGAGATGTATGGAGAGCAGAGTTGTGGAGATGAGGGAGGAGATGTATGGGGGAGGGCAGAGTTGTGGAGATGAGGAGATGTATGGAGGGGCAGAGTTGTGGAGATGAGGGAGGAGATGTATGGAGGGCAGAGTTGTGGAGATGAGGTGTATGGAGAGCAGAGTTGTGGAGATGAGGGAGGAGATGTATGGGGGGCAGAGTTGTGGAGATGAGGGAGGAGATGTATGGAGGGCAGAGTTGTGGAGATGAGGGAGGAGATGTATGGAGGGCAGAGTTGTGGAGATGAGGGAGGAGATGTATGGAGGGCAGAGTTGTGGAGATGAGGGAGGAGATGTATGGGGGAGGGCAGAGTTGTGGAGATGAGGGAGGAGATGTATGGAGGGCAGAGTTGTGGAGATGAGGGAGGAGATGTATGGAGGGCAGAGTAGTGGAGATGAAGGAGGAGATGTATGGAGGGCAGAGTTGTGAAGATGAGTGAGGAGATGTATGGAGGGCAGAGTTGTGGAGATGAGGAGATGTATGGAGGGCAGAGTTGTGGAGATGAGGGAGGAGATGTATGGGGGGCAGAGATGTGGAGATGAGGGAGGAGATGTATGGGGGGCAGAGTCGTGGAGATGAGGGAGGAGATGTATGGAGGGGCAGAGTTGTGGAGATGAGGGAGGAGATGTATGGAGGGGCAGAGTTGTGGAGATGAGGGAGGAGATGTATGGAGAGCAGAGTTGTGGAGATGAGGGAGGAGATGTATGGGGGAGGGCAGAGTTGTGGAGATGAGGAGATGTATGGAGGGGCAGAGTTGTGGAGATGAGGGAGGAGATGTATGGAGGGCAGAGTTGTGGAGATGAGGTGTATGGAGAGCAGAGTTGTGGAGATGAGGGAGGAGATGTATGGGGGGCAGAGTTGTGGAGATGAGGGAGGAGATGTATGGAGGGCAGAGTTGTGGAGATGAGGGAGGAGATGTATGGAGGGCAGAGTTGTGGAGATGAGGGAGGAGATGTATGGAGGGCAGAGTTGTGGAGATGAGGGAGGAGATGTATGGGGGAGGGCAGAGTTGTGGAGATGAGGGAGGAGATGTATGGAGGGCAGAGTTGTGGAGATGAGGGAGGAGATGTATGGAGGGCAGAGTAGTGGAGATGAAGGAGGAGATGTATGGGAGGGCAGAGTTGTGGAGATGAGGGAGGAGATGTATGGAGGGCAGAGTTGTGGAGATGAGGAGATGTATGGAGGGCAGAGTTGTGGAGATGAGGGAGGAGATGTATGGGAGGGCAGAGTTGTGGAGATGAGGGAGGAGATGTATGGAGAGCAGAGTTGTGGAGATGATGGAGGAGATGTATGGAGAGCAGAGTTGTGGAGATGAGGGAGGAGATGTATGGAGGGCAGAGTTGTGGAGATGAGGGAGGAGATGTATGGAGGGCAGAGTTGTGGAGATGAGGGAGGAGATGTATGGGGGAGGGCAGAGTTGTGGAGATGAGGGAGGAGATGTATGGAGGGCAGAGTTGTGGATATGAGGAGATGTATGGAGGGCAGAGTTGTGGAGATGAGGGAGGAGATGTATGGAGGGCAGAGTTGTGGAGATGAGGGAGGAGATGTATGGGGGAGGGCAGAGTTGTGGAGATGAGGGAGGAGATGTATGGAGGGGCAGAGTTGTGGAGATGAGGGAGGAGATGTATGGAGGGCAGAGTTGTGGAGATGAGGGAGGAGATGTATGGGGGGCAGAGTTGTGGAGATGAGGGAGGAGATGTATGGAGGACAGAGTTGTGGAGATGAGATGTATGGAGGGGCAGAGTTGTGGATATGAGGAGATGTATGGAGGGCAGAGTTGTGGAGATGAGATGTATGGAGGGGCAGAGTTGTGGATATGAGGAGATGTATGGAGGGCAGAGTTGTGGAGATGAGGGAGGAGATGTATGGGGGGCAGAGTTGTGGATATGAGGAGATGTATGGAGGGCAGAGTTGTGGAGATGAGGGAGGAGATGTATGGAGGGGCAGAGTTGTGGAGATGAGATGTATGGAGGGCAGAGTTGTGGAGATGAGGGAGGAGATGTATGGGGGGGCAGAGTTGTGGATATGAGGAGATGTATGGAGGGCAGAGTTGTGGAGATGAGGGAGGAGATGTATGGAGGGCAGAGTTGTGGAGATGAGGGAGGAGATGTATGGAGGGCAGAGTTGTGGAGATGAGGGAGGAGATGTATGGGGGGCAGAGTTGTGGAGATGAGGGAGGAGATGTATGGAGGGCAGAGTTGTGGAGATGAGATGTATGGAGGGCAGAGTTGTGGAGATGAGGGAGGAGATGTATGGAGGAGGGCAGAGTTGTGGAGATGAAGGAGGAGATGTATGGAGGGCAGAGCAGAGAGAAGCTGAGAGGCTGAAGGAGGAGGTTAGAGAGAGAAGCTGAGAGGCTGAAGGAGGAGGTTAGAGAGAGAAGCTGAGAGGCAGCAGAGGATCTGGGAGTATCAATAGGGATGCTGAAGTCACCCAGGATTAGTGTGGGAACTTCTGTAGATAAGAAATGAGGGAGCCAGGTGGCAAAGTGGTCGAGGAATTGTCGTGATGAGCCAGGGGGATGGTAGATTACAGCCACTCTAAGGGGGAGTGGGCGGAAGAGTCTGAGGGTGTGAACCTCGAAGGAGGGGAAAGAGAGTGAGGGCTCAGGGGGAATGACCTGGAAGGTGCACTGCGGGGAGAGAAGAACCCCAACTCCTCCACCATGCCTACCCTCAGGTCTGGGGGTGTGAGAGAAGAACCCCAACTCCTCCACCATGCCTACTCTCAGGTCTGGGAGTGTGAGAGAAGAACCCTAACTCCTCCACCATGCCTACCCTCAGGTCTGGGGGTGTGAGAGAGAAGAACCCCAACTCCTCCACCATGCCTACCCTCAGGTCTGGGGGTGTGAGAGAAGAACCCCAACTCCTCCACCATGCCTACTCTCAGGTCTGGGGGTGTGAGAGAGAAGAACCCTAACTCCTCCACCATGCCTACTCTCAGGTCTGGGGGTGTGAGAGAAGAACCCCAACTCCTCCACCATGCCTACTCTCAGGTCTGGGGGCGTGAGAGAGAAGAACCCCAACTCCTCCACCATGCCTACTCTCAGGTCTGGGGGTGTGAGAGAAGAACCCCAACTCCTCCACCATGCCTACTCTCAGGTCTGGGGGCGTGAGAGAGAAGAACCCCAACTCCTCCACCATGCCTACCCTCAGGTCTGGGGGTGTGAGAGAATAACCCCAACTCCTCCACCATGCCTACTCTCAGGTCTGGGGGCGTGAGAGAGAAGAACCCCAACTCCTCCACCATGCCTACTCTCAGGTCTGGGGGCGTGAGAGAGAAGAACCCCAACTCCTCCACCATGCCTACTCTCAGGTCTGGGGGTGTGAGAGAAGAACCCCAACTCCTCCACCATGCCTACTCTCAGGTCTGGGAGTGTGAGAGAAGAACCCCAACTCCTCCACCATGCCTACTCTCAGGTCTGGGAGTGTGAGAGAAGAACCCTAACTCCTCCACCATGCCTACCCTCAGGTCTGGGGGTGTGAGAGAGAAGAACCCCAACTCCTCCACCATGCCTACCCTCAGGTCTGGGGGTGTGAGAGAAGAACCCCAACTCCTCCACCATGCCTACTCTCAGGTCTGGGGGTGTGAGAGAGAAGAACCCTAACTCCTCCACCATGCCTACTCTCAGGTCTGGGGGTGTGAGAGAAGAACCCCAACTCCTCCACCATGCCTACCCTCAGGTCTGGGGGTGTGAGAGAATAACCCCAACTCCTCCACCATGCCTACTCTCAGGTCTGGGGGCGTGAGAGAGAAGAACCCCAACTCCTCCACCATGCCTACCCTCAGGTCTGGGAGTGTGAGAGAAGAACCCCAACTCCTCCACCATGCCTACTCTCAGGTCTGGGGGCGTGAGAGAGAAGAACCCCAACTCCTCCACCATGCCTACCCTCAGGTCTGGGGGTGTGAGAGAAGAACCCCAACTCCTCCACCATGCCTACTCTCAGGTCTGGGAGTGTGAGAGAGAAGAACCCCAACTCCTCCACCATGCCTACTCTCAGGTCTGGGGGTGTGAGAGAAGAACCCCAACTCCTCCACCATGCCTACTCTCAGGTCTGGGAGTGTGAGAGAGAAGAACCCCAACTCCTCCACCATGCCTACTCTCAGGTCTGGGGGTGTGAGAGAGAAGAACCCCAACTCCTCCACCATGCCTACCCTCAGGTCTGGGAGTGTGAGAGAGAAGAACCCCAACTCCTCCACCATGCCTACCCTCAGGTCTGGGGGTGTGAGAGAAGAACCCCAACTCCTCCACCATGCCTACTCTCAGGTCTGGGAGTGTGAGAGAAGAACCCCAACTCCTCCACCATGCCTACTCTCAGGTCTGGGGGCGTGAGAGAGAAGAACCCCAACTCCTCCACCATGCCTACCCTCAGGTCTGGGAGTGTGAGAGAAGAACCCCAACTCCTCCACCATGCCTACTCTCAGGTCTGGGGGCGTGAGAGAGAAGAACCCCAACTCCTCCACCATGCCTACCCTCAGGTCTGGGGGTGTGAGAGAAGAACCCCAACTCCTCCACCATGCCTACCCTCAGGTCTGGGGGCGTCAGAGAGAAGAACCCCAACTCCTCCACCATGCCTACTCTCAGGTCTGGGGGCGTGAGAGAGAAGAACCCCAACTCCTCCACCATGCCTACCCTCAGGTCTGGGGGTGTGAGAGAAGAACCCCAACTCCTCCACCATGCCTACTCTCAGGTCTGGGGGTGTGAGAGAGAAGAACCCTAACTCCTCCACCATGCCTACCCTCAGGTCTGGGAGTGTGAGAGAAGAACCCCAACTCCTCCACCATGCCTACCCTCAGGTCTGGGGGTGTGAAAGAAGAACCCCAACTCCTCCACCATGCCTACCCTCAGGTCTGGGGGTGTGAGAGAAGAACCCCAACTCCTCCACCATGCCTACTCTCAGGTCTGGGGGCGTGAGAGAGAAGAACCCCAACTCCTCCACCATGCCTACTCTCAGGTCTGGGGGCGTGAGAGAGAAGAACCCCAACTCCTCCACCATGCCTACCCTCAGGTCTGGGGGTGTGAGAGAAGAACCCCAACTCCTCCACCATGCCTACTCTCAGGTCTGGGGGTGTGAGAGAGAAGAACCCTAACTCCTCCACCATGCCTACCCTCAGGTCTGGGGGCGTGAGAGAGAAGAACCCCAACTCCTCCACCATGCCTACCCTCAGGTCTGGGGGTGTGAGAGAAGAACCCCAACTCCTCCACCATGCCTACCCTCAGGTCTGGGGGTGTGAGAGAAGAACCCCAACTCCTCCACCATGCCTACCCTCAGGTCTGGGGGCGTGAGAGAAGAACCCCAACTCCTCCACCATGCCTACCCTCAGGTCTGGGGGCGTGAGAGAGAAGAACCCCAACTCCTCCACCATGCCTACTCTCAGGTCTGGGGGTGTGTGAGAGAAGAACCCCAACTCCTCCACCATGCCTACTCTCAGGTCTGGGGGTGTGAGAGAAGAACCCCAACTCCTCCACCATGTCTACCCTCAGGTCTGGGGGTGTGAGAGAAGAACCCCAACTCCTCCACCATGCCTACTCTCAGGTCTGGGGGTGTGAGAGAAGAACCCCAACTCCTCCACCATGCCTACCCTCAGGTCTGGGGGCGTGAGAGAGAAGAACCCCAACTCCTCCACCATGCCTACTCTCAGGTCTGGGAGTGTGAGAGAGAAGAACCCCAACTCCTCCACCATGCCTACTCTCAGGTCTGGGGGCGTGAGAGAGAAGAACCCCAACTCCTCCACCATGCCTACTCTCAGGTCTGGGGGCGTGAGAGAGAAGAACCCCAACTCCTCCACCATGCCTACTCTCAGGTCTGGGGGTGTGAGAGAGAAGAACCCCAACTCCTCCACCATGCCTACCCTCAGGTCTGGGGGTGTGTGAGAGAAGAACCCCAACTCCTCCACCATGCCTACTCTCAGGTCTGGGGGTGTGAGAGAAGAACCCCAACTCCTCCACCATGTCTACCCTCAGGTCTGGGGGTGTGAGAGAAGAACCCCAACTCCTCCACCATGCCTACTCTCAGGTCTGGGGGTGTGAGAGAAGAACCCCAACTCCTCCACCATGCCTACCCTCAGGTCTGGGGGCGTGAGAGAGAAGAACCCCAACTCCTCCACCATGCCTACCCTCAGGTCTGGGGGCGTGAGAGAGAAGAACCCCAACTCCTCCACCATGCCTACTCTCAGGTCTGGGAGTGTGAGAGAGAAGAACCCCAACTCCTCCACCATGCCTACTCTCAGGTCTGGGGGCGTGAGAGAGAAGAACCCCAACTCCTCCACCATGCCTACTCTCAGGTCTGGGGGTGTGTGAGAGAAGAACCCCAACTCCTCCACCATGCCTACTCTCAGGTCTGGGGGTGTGAGAGAAGAACCCCAACTCCTCCACCATGTCTACCCTCAGGTCTGGGGGTGTGAGAGAAGAACCCCAACTCCTCCACCATGCCTACTCTCAGGTCTGGGGGTGTGAGAGAAGAACCCCAACTCCTCCACCATGCCTACTCTCAGGTCTGGGAGTGTGAGAGAGAAGAACCCCAACTCCTCCACCATGCCTACTCTCAGGTCTGGGGGCGTGAGAGAGAAGAACCCCAACTCCTCCACCATGCCTACTCTCAGGTCTGGGGGTGTGAGAGAGAAGAACCCCAACTCCTCCACCATGCAAGTCAAATCACCTGCATGTATCATTGGCGCATGTTCCAGGGGCGGTCCGTCCAAACACTTCCGTGTCCGAGCGCACGTGACCCACGACGTGCGTGGTCACGTGATATTGCTCTGAGACGTAAGTGGTGTCGGGAGAGAACCCTGCGCATGCGCACACATGCGGATACATCAGGGGAATGTGTAAGTGTCATTAGTGAGTCGGTCAGCAGAATATACATCGGGGAGTTACAATGTAACACAAGAGTCATGTAAGGCATTAGAAATGACACAGTGCCTTGTATACTAAACCAGTGGTGTGCATAACCTACATCTAAATGACATAGTATGTGCCCTTGTGCAGAATCATGTGACAAAAACAGAAGAAATATATATACAAGACAAAATTGTGTAGTAAATCAACAAAAGAAGTGTGGCCATCTGCCAAAGTGTGTGTGTGTGTGTAGGTGTAGCATAGTGCAGAAAATCGCATAAAAAACGCGTGTAATCATAATGCAGTGTGAATAGTGTCAAAAAAGGAAAAATACAACAGATGAATTATAGTGTTAATGAGAGTTCTAAAAAGAAGGAACAGACATTAACGGTGTCAACGAGGTGATGAGGGAAAATGCACACAACAATTGTCATGAAAAATGTGAAAAAATAGATGTTTATGTAGAATTACAATTATTATTTATATATATCAGTTTAAAAACGATATATTGTACATAAAAAAATCTAACTATGCACTTGTGTCCAATCAGATGATGAATGATAAATGATGATCACTCTATAGGGTAGGGATGAAGACCTCGGGAGCCTGCACCAATATATAAAAAGAGAGAAGAAAATACGTTAATAATACAGACACAACAACGAGTAATAAAATGATCAGAGGAATGGGGCAAAACTCACTACTTCATTCCAGCCTCTAGGTTGTCCTGTCTTCAGGATCCAAATCCATCTTGCCTCACATTGGGCTAATTTCTTGGCCACCGCGAATGCCCCTATTGATCTTATCAATGCCTTTTACCTTGAGTTTTGTTGGGTCGCAGTTATGGTACTTGTGGAAGTGTCGGGCTATAGGTTTCAATGACTCAGGATCAATGGTGTCTTTGGCCTCAACAATGTCCCGAAAGTGTTCACGGACACGTATTTCCAATTCCCTAGACATTAATCCGATGTATATCTTGGAGCACGGGCAAGAAGCATAATAGACCACTGCACGACTGGAGCATGTAATATGTTGCGTGCTGTTCCCGTGCTGTCCCCAAACTCCGTACCCCTCTCTATATTTGGGCAGGCAATACAGTTGCCACATGGGTAACATCCCCATTTTTTCTCTCCAGGTGGGTCAGCAATGTATCCCTAAGATCCTTGCAGTTATCGCCGGTTTTGCTGAGAGATAATTACACAGAATGGGATCTACAGTCAGGATTGCCCAATGTTTTTCTATTTCTCAGTTTTGACCAATGTGAGTGGTAATTGGTGATAAACCTTACCTGGTCATCCTTCTTGCTCCGTTGTGTCACCCGCAGTAGTTCATCCCGATTAGCATCTCTAGCACGTCTATATGCTTTTTTTTACACAGCGTCGGCTGTAGCCTCGATGGGGGAATCTTTTTTTCCAAATCAGCTGTTTCTCAAAATCTGTGGTTGTAGAGCATAGCCGTTTCATCCTAAGGAACTGTCCTGTTGGTATGGCATTTATTGTTGATGGTGGATGTGCAGATGATGCATGGAGATATGTATTAGCTGCCGTTTTTTTGTGAAATACATCAGTTTGAACATATCCATCGTTGTCCCGTTTCAGTTTCACGTCTAAAAAATCAATTTCGTTATGGTTATAGGTGTACGTAACCTTGATATTCCTGGAATTGTTATTGATTTTCTCCATAAATACTTTTAATTCATCTGCCGTTCCCTGCCAGATCATGATAAACCGCGCCCAGAAAAGGACGCGGTCTATCTCAGGCGGTCCATGATCTGACAGGAATAGGTCCCTCTCCCACAGCCCCAGGAACAGGTTTGTGTACGAGGACGCGCAAGCCGCCCCCATCGCAGGTAGAGGGACCCCTTGAATGTAAAAAAGTTATGTGTCAGTGTGAATCTTAATAGATCCACCACTAACGTGGCCATGTTTTGCTCCGTGCTACTCATCTGCAAAAAGGATGTTGTCGCTTCAATTCCATCATCATGGCGGATGCTCGTACAGAGCGACTCGATGTCACATGTTACCAAAATCATATTGGTTTCACGTTGTATCCCACTGACCTTGCCCAACAGATCCATCGAATCTCTCGTGTAAGATGGCAAACACTCAACTTGAATGAAGTAATAGTTTTTATATATTGGTGTAGGCTCCCGAGGTCTTCATCCCTACCCTATAGAGTGATCATCATTTATCATTCATCATCTGATTGGACACAAGTGCATAGTTAGATTTTTTTATGTACAATATATCGTTTTTAAACTGATATATATAAATAATAATTGTAATTCTACATAAACATATTTTTCACATTTTTCATGACAATTGTTGTGTGCATTTTCCCTCATCACCTCGTTGACACCGTTAATGTCTGTTCCTTCTTTTTAGAACTCTCATTAACACTATAATTCATCTGTTGTATTTTTCCTTTTTTGACACTATTCACACTGCATTATGATTACACGCGTTTTTTATGCGATTTTCTGCACTATGCTACACCTACACACACACACACACTTTGGCAGATGGCCACACTTGTTTTGTTGATTTACTACACAATTTTGTCTTGTATATATATTTCTTCTGTTTTTGTCACATGATTCTGCACAAGGGCACATACTATGTCATTTAGATGTAGGTTATGCACACCACTGGTTTAGTATACAAGGCACTGTGTCATTTCTATTGCCTTACATGACTCTTGTGTTACATTGTAACTCCCCGATGTATATTCTGCTGACCGACTCACTAATGACACTTACACATTCCCCTGATGTATCCGCATGTGTGCGCATGCGCAGGGTTCTCTCCCGACACCACTTACGTCTCAGAGCAATATCACGTGACCACGCACGTCGTGGGTCACGTGCGCTCGGACACGGAAGTGTTTGGACGGATCGCCCCTGGAACATGCGCCAATGATACATGCAGGTGATTTGACTTATTATTTGAGGGATGGAAGTGTTCATTGGTTGGAGCCATCTGATAGGGGATATAAAAGATCAGACCCAGCAATATGGCGTCACCCCTCGAGAAAGGCGTGTTGCCGAAACGCGCGTCGGGGCACATTGCATGGGCAAGAGTGTGAACGCTTTATCAGTAGTGTACTCCATGGTATTAACTTTGTGACACATGTCGTCTATTGTAGTGAGAGCCCTACTGTGTTTATAGATAGGTTAAGCTATTGTGCCAAGATACCTAACTATTTATTATACATTCTCTGCATTGTTGCAAGATTTTTCTGTATTGTGGCACTTTTACATGCACTTTTCCCATGCGTTCTGTTGCAATCAGCTGTTCTGATTTATTCCATGATTTTATTGTATTTTATCTTCGATCATGACTAATAACATTTCTCTTTTGATTATATGATTTCTGGGTACAGTATGTTTCTTGTAGGTATTTATAATATATACACACAGCGGTGCCTTGGATTAGGAGTATAATCCGTTCCAGGACGGCGCTTGTAATCCAAATCACTCATACACCAAAGCAAATTTTCCCATAAGAAATCACTGATCTGCAGACAATTGGTTCCACCCCCCAAATATACTGATTATTATTCTGAATAACATGTAGAAGAGATGAAACAATGAGAAGCAGCTGAATCTGTGATATTATAAGTTACTGTACAGTATAGCAGCATGTGGTGTATAATGTATAGTAACTGTATAACCCTGATAACACAGCAGCTGGATATGTGATATATAAGTTACTGTACAGTATAGCAGCATGTGGTATATAATGTATAGTAACTGTATAACCCTGATAACACTGCAGCTGGATATGTGATATATAAGTTACTGTACAGTATAGCAGCATGTGGTATATAATGTATAGTAACTGTATAACCCTGATAACACAGCAGCTGGATATGTGATATATAAATTACTGTACAGTATAGCAATCAGCATGTGGTATATAGTGTATAGTAACTGTATAACCCTGATAACACAGCAGCTGGATATGTGATATATAAGTTACTGTACAGTATAGCAGCATGTGGTATATAATGTATAGTAACTGTATAACCCTGATAACACAGCAGCTGGATATGTGATATATAAGTTACTGTACAGTATAGCAGCATGTGGTATATAATGTATAGTAACTGTATAACCCTGATAACACTGCAGCTGGATATGTGATATATAAGTTACTGTACAGTATAGCAGCATGTGATATATAATGTATAGTAACTGTATAACCCTGATAACACAGCAGCTGGATATGTGATATATAAGTTACTGTACAGTATAGCAGCATGTGGTATATAATGTATAGTAACTGTATAACCCTGATAACACAGCAGCTGGATATGTGATATATAAGTTACTGTACAGTATAGCAGCATGTGGTGTATAATGTATAGTAACTGTATAAGCCTGATAACACAGCAGCAGCTGGATATGTGATATATAGGTTACTGTACAGTATAGCAATCAGCATGTGGTTATAATGTATAGTAACTGTATAACCCTGATAACACAGCAGCTGGATATGTGATATATAAGTTACTGTACAGTATAGCAGCATGTGGTATATAATGTATAGTAACTGTATAACCCTGATAACAGCAGCTGGATATGTGATATATAAGTTACTGTACAGTATAGCAATCAGCATGTGGTATATAATGTATAGTAACTGTATAACCCTGATAACACAGGAGCTGGATATGTGATATATAAGTTACTGTACAGTATAGCAGCATGTGGTGTATAATGTATAGTAACTGTATAACCCTGATAACACAGCAGCAGCTGGATATGTGATATATAAGTTACTGTACAGTATAACAATCAGCATGTGGTATATAATGTATAGTAACTGTATAACCCTGATAACACAGCAGCTGGATATGTGATATATAAGTTACTGTACAGTATAGCAGCATGTGGTGTATAATGTATAGTAACTGTATAACCCTGATAACACAGCAGCTGGATATGTGATATATGTTACTGTACAGTATAGCAGCATGTGGTATATAATGTATAGTAACTGTATAACCCTGATAACACAGCAGCTGGATATGTGATATATAAGTTACTGTACAGTATAGCAGCATGTGGTGTATAATGTATAGTAACTGTATAACCCTGATAACACAGCAGCTGGATATGTGATATATAAGTTACTGTACAGTATAGCAATCAGCATGTGGTGTATAATGTATAGTAACTGTATAACCCTGATAACACAGCAGCAGCTGGATATGTGATATATAAGTTACTGTACAGTATAGCAGCATGTGGTATATAATGTATAGTAACTGTATAACCCTGATAACACTGCAGCAGCTGGATATGTGATATATAAGTTACTGTACAGTATAGCAGCATGTGGTATATAATGTATAGTAACTGTATAACCCTGATAACACAGCAGCTGGATATGTGATATATAAGTTACTGTACAGTATAGCAGCATGTGGTATATAATGTATAGTAACTGTATAACCCTGATAACACTGCAGCTGCTGGATATGTGATATATAAGTTACTGTACAGTATAGCAGCATGTGGTATATAATGTATAGTAACTGTATAACCCTGATAACACAGCAGCTGGATATGTGATCTATAAGTTACTGTACAGTATAGCAGCATGTGGTATATAATGTATAGTAACTGTATAACCCTGATAACACTGCAGCAGCTGCTTGTAGATACAGGATGGAGCTGCAGATCCCCATAATGCAGGAGCGTGGTACAACAGGCTAGAATAGAGAAGCAGGGCTGCTGTCAGAGGTCTGTGTGGTCACATGACAGGGGAAGGGGGTGTGTTCAGCATGGACCAATTGGGAAGTGAGAATCAGAGCTGTGCAGCAGGACAGAGACAGAAACGTTTCTATACAGCAGTGTGAGTGGCTCAATGTGAGTGCAGGCACATTATAGCAGCAGTGTGTATAGCAGAGTGTAAGTGCAGGCACATTATAGCAGCAGTGTGTATAGCTGAATGTAAATTCCGGCACATTATAGCAGCAGTGTGTATAGCGGAGTTTGAATGCAGGCACATTATAGCTGCAGTGTGTATAGCGGAGTGTAAGTGCAGACACATTATAGCAGCAGTGTGCATAGCTGAGTGTGAGTGCAGGCACATTATAGCAGCAGTGTGTATAGCTGAGTGTGAGTGCAGGCACATAGCAGCAGTGTGTATAGCTGAATGTGAATTCCGGCACATTATAGCAGCAGTGTGTATAGCTGAGTGTAAGTGCAGGCACATTATAGCAGCAGTGTGTATAGCTGAGTGTAAGTGCAGGTACATTATAGCAGCAGTTTATAGCTGAGTGTATGTGCAGGCACAATATAGCAGCAGTGTGTATAGCTGAGTGTGAGTGCAGATATATTATAGCAGCAGTGTGTATAGCTGAGTGTAAGTGCAGGCACATTATATTAACAGTGTGTATAGCTGAGTGTGAGTGCAGGCACATTATAGCAGCAGTGTGTATAGCTGAGTGTAAGTGCAGGCACAATATAGCAGCAGTGTGTATACTGGAGTGTGAGTGCAGATATATTATAGCAGCAGTGTGTATAGCTGAGTGTAAGTGCAGGCACAATATAGCAGCAGTGTGTATACTGGAGTGTGAGTGCAGATATATTATAGCAGCAGTGTGTATAGCTGAGTGTAAGTGCAGGCACATTATAGCAGCAGTGTGTATAGCTGAGTGTAAGTGCAGGTACAGTATAGCAGCAGTGTGTATAGGTGAGTGTGAGTGCAGACACATTATAGCAGGAATGGAGAGGATGGGAAACACAAGGGATGACAGAGAATGCAGGGAGTATGGAGGAATGAGCAGGACAGATGTGGGCACAGTATAGCAGCACTATCTGTCCGGGGAGAGAGGGGTTACAGCTATGGAGAGATTACCTTCACAGTCCTGTCCCCTGATGTAAGCCCCAGCCTGAAGTGGATCTGCAATGGTATGGAGGGTGAGGGAGACTTCCTGGGTCAGAGTACTGGGCTGTAGACCCCGCTATGCAGACCATGCCCCTCCCCCACTCCCCTTCCCACCCAGTACAGGGAGCTCTTACACCAAAGCAATGCTCTTACACCAAGTTACTATTTTGAGAAACTGTGAGCTCTTATACCAAAACGCTCTTAAACCAAGTTACTCTTAAACCAAGGTACCACTGTGCATATATATATATATATATATATATATATATATAGTTAATTGATAAAAGCAAAACTATTATGTGAATAAATAGAAATCTAAATCTAATATTCGGTGTGTCCACCCTTAGGCCGTGTTCACACAGACAGTAATGCAATGAATTTTTCTGGGTATAAGTGGACACAGACTCACCTGCTTGAGTTTGGCTGAAAGGTGAGTGCCGCCGTCTTTGTTCTCCATGTTTGTGCATTGTGTACCTCCTGGCCAAGCACATACACTGGATCTCCTCTCCAGTACTAGATGAAGACTGAGATGTGAGAAGTGGTGCCGGCATCTCTGTTTCTTCTGGACACATCGGTTCTATATGGAAGTTGAAACAATGTTTACACAGCCAAAGCCAGGAACAGGCTATAGACAGGGTGCAGATCATAAAGGAAAGACTGAGATTCCCTGACTTTGGCTTCCAAAATCTGTGAGATAAATCTGCCTGTGTAAACGCTCCCTTAGTGTCCCCGCCGTTCTAACTTTCAAAACCTAAATCAGCAGAAGTTGTGGAGTAAAGAGAGTTTGTAATTTATATTTCTTAGGGTTCTTTTTAGTTATCATGGAAAACACGGCCCTCCCTGGATGTAGCCCCCTTGGCCGGGTCCTTCCCGGACGGAGATCTGACTAGTCCTGGGCTTCCAGACTCTTCCATGAGGCTCCGCGGGCTCCTCTTCTGCACACTCCCCAAGAAGTCTGCTGGTTCCCAGGTCGTCTGAGCGTTCACAGTTGTGATTGATGGACAAGGGCTGATCTGACTAGGTGGACCCAAGGGCTGATCTGACTAGGTGGACCCAAGGGCTGATCTGACTAGGTGGACCCCTGAAGGGCTGATCTGACTAGGTGGACCCAAGGGCTGATCTGACTAGGTTGACCCAAGGGCTGATCTGACTAGGTGGACCCAAGGGCTGATCTGACTAGGTGGACCCAAGGGCTGATCTGACTAGGTGGACCCAAGGACTGATCTGACTAGGTGGACCCAAGGGCTGATCTGACTAGGTGGACCCAAGGGCTGATCTGACTAGGTGGACCCAAGGGCTGATCTGACTAGGTGGACCCAAGGGCTGATCTGACTAGGTGGACCCAAGGGCTGATCTGACTAGGTGGACCCAAGGGCTGATCTGACTAGGATGACCCAAGGACTGATCTGACTAGGTGGACCCAAGGGCTGATCTGACTAGGTGGACCCAAGGGCTGATCTGACTAGGTGGACCCCTGAAGGGCTGATCTGACTAGGTGGACCCATGAAGGGCTGATCTGACTAGGTGGACCCCTGAAGGGCTGATCTGACTAGGTGGACCCCTGAAGGGCTGATCTGACTAGGTGGACCCATGAAGGGCTGATCTGACTAGGTGGACCCAAGGGCTGATCTGACTAGGTGGACCCAAGGGCTGATCTGACTAGGTGGACCCCTGAAGGGCTGATCTGACTAGGTGGACCCATGAAGGGCTGATCTGACTAGGTGGACCCCTGAAGGGCTGATCTGACTAGGTGGACCCCTGAAGGGCTGATCTGACTAGGTGGACCCATGAAGGGCTGATCTGACTAGGTGGACCCATGAAGGGCTGATCTGACTAGGTGGACCCATGAAGGGCTGATCTGACTAGGTGGACCCCTGAAGGGCTGATCTGACTAGGTGGACCCCTGAAGGGCTGATCTGACTAGGTGGACCCCTGAAGGGCTGATCTGACTAGGTGGACCCCTGAAGGGCTGATCTGACTAGGTGGACCCCTGAAGGGCTGATCTGACTAGGTGGACCCATGAAGGGCTGATCTGACTAGGTGGACCCATGAAGGGCTGATCTGACTAGGTGGACCCATGAAGGGCTGATCTGACTAGGTGGACCCCTGAAGGGCTGATCTGACTAGGTGGACCCATGAAGGGCTGATCTGACTAGGTGGACCCCTGAAGGGCTGATCTGATTAGGAGGACCCATGAAGGGCTGATCTGACTAGGTGGACCCATGAAGGGCTGATCTGACTAGGTGGACCCCTGAAGGGCTGATCTGACTAGGTGGACCCCTGAAGGGCTGATCTGACTAGGTGGACCCCTGAAGGGCTGATCTGACTAGGTGGACCCCTGAAGGGCTGATCTGACTAGGTGGACCCATGAAGGGCTGATCTGACTAGGTGGACCCCTGAAGGGCTGATCTGACTAGGTGGACCCCTGAAGGGCTGGGTCCAGCTTATTATGCCATTTCCTTATAAAAGATACCAGCGTTGCAATGTGGTATCTTTTTGCATCCGACACTCCTATACCACCGACTGATTTATATTTGGTAACTATATTGTATGTAATTCTCGGAAGTTTATTCATCCAGATGTATTTCGATATAAGACGATATAAGATATCTGATTTTAGTAAAAAAAATGTAACGGTGGTGTAATAGGAAGATTACTATAAAGATATAGCAATCCTACCTAGGAGGCCACCCTACCTAGCCATGAAACATCGGCATCCTTCATATTTTTAATGTAGGGTAGCTGGTTCATTTATCTAGTAGTTTAGAGGGGTTAGGGACTTGTATTCCTAAATATTTTGCCAGTCCAATAAGAACTTTTCTGTTCTGTTCTTCTGTTTCTTCATTTGGTATATTAGTCGGTGGGGCCTGGGATTAGTCGGTGGGGCCTGGGATTAGTCGGTGGGGCCTGGGATTAGTCGGTGGGGCCTGGGATTAGTCGGTGGGGCCTGGGATTAGTCGGTGGGGCCTGGGATTAGTCGGTGGGGCCTGGGATTTGGGTTGGTTCAAGGCATAATAAGATAAAGATCCAGATTCTTTCAGTGTTGACCTAGTGTTTTCTAAAGATTTAAAGGGATTAGATAACGTGAGTATGAAGGAAGGAAATAAGATGGGACTCTTTATTGTTATACCTTCAATACCTGGGTGTAATCTGAAATGTTGAGCTAAAGGTTCGATTGATCGGATAAATATAATGGGGGAGGGGGCAGCCCTGTCTAGTTCCATTTGTGATTGGAAATAAATCTGATAGGGATCCATTACAAAAGTTTTTTGCCGAAGGATTAGTATAAAGGGCTTGTATTGTATTGCCGATAGTATATACCCTGAGAATCCCATGGCACCTAGAGCCGAGAAGGTGCATTGCCAATTTATCCTATCAAAAGCCTTCTCGGCATCTAGGGCCAGGAAGACTGCTTTCTCTGTGTTATATTCAGTATAGTCTAGGAAATCCTTCTAGTATTATCTGCTCCAAACCTTCTTTTTACAAAACCAACTCGATCCTTTCCCACCAAATTTAGAACTAATCTACCCAGTCTTGTTGCTAGAACGTTTGCGTAAATTTTTAAATCGCTGTTCAAAAGTGAAATTGGTCTAAAATTTTGAGGAATATTTGGGTAAAAGGTCCCTCTAAGTGGCGGAAGGTTTTCTGCTGGATAAGAGCCCTTATTAATAATTCTGTCAAGTGTTTATAGTATTGATTGTCAATCCGTCATGTCCAGGCCATTTGTTTCAAGGTCATGAAGTCCTAATTCCTTCCTTCTTCTGATACGGCTTTATTTAGGCTGTTGAGTTGATCAAGGGAGAGTTTTGGTAGAGAGTTTAGATAGAAATTCATGAATAAAAGAGATATTGGCTTCTCTTATATCGGTGTCATAAACTCGTTAGCGATGTCACGAGGGGCAAAAAGCTTCTCAGATTTCTCTTTATTCCATAAATAAGGGATTTTGTTTTTCTTATTTTGTTGTTTTCATCTACATGCTAATAGTTTACTAGCGTTATTGTTGTGTGCCTGTCACGGCCGCGGCGGCGTCCCGTGTTCCGGGCCGCCGCCGCAACCTCCTCCTGCCCCATGCAGCCCCCGGGGTCCTTGTGCAGGGACCCGGCGCTGCTGCTAGTTCGGGCCCTGGGGGCGCCTCACCTCTCCTCCGCTCCTGTCTCCGTCTGTGCCGGCCGGCGCGCGTGTCCCCGCCTCCTAGGGCGCGCGTGCGCCGGCTGTCTCGGATTCAAAGGGCCAGTCCGCCCTTAATTGGTTAGTTGCACCAATCACTCCCTATAAATCCCAGCATGCCCTGTCCCTTGTGTTGGAGCCTCTACATGCTTCCCATAGCGTTTGGCCCAGCTCCCTGTTGTTCCTGTTTCCTATCCGCTACCTGGTCCCAAGTCCTTGTTCCTGGTTCCTGCTCCCCTGTCACTCCATTGCTCCTGTGTTCAGCCTGCCACCTGCGGTTACGCCTACAGACCTCTGCCAGCCCCATCTCCTGCCTACTGCTCCTGCCACGCCTCACCTGCCGTCACTAGCAACCAAGCCAGGGGTAGCGACCTGGGGGTCGCCTGCCGCAGCAAGTCCATCCCGCCTTGCGGCGGGCTCTGGTGAAAACCAGCGGCCCCTTAGACTCCGCTCCCTGGTGAGGTTAGTGCCATCGCTAGTGACGGTCCAGTGGATCCACTACTCCAGGCGTTACAGTAGGCTCCAACCATGGATCCCGGCGAGGTGCCTGATATCCGTGACGTAGCCCGAGTGGTCGCCCAACAGGCGCAACAAATCCAGCAACAGTCGCAGCAGATCCAGCAACTCACTGCCGCCTTACAGCAGCATACTACTGCCCAGCGCACACCACCTCCTGCTGCTTTTTCTACACTTCGACTGGCTCTCCCAAGCAAATACTCTGGTGACTCCAAGTTGTGCAGAGGATTCCTGACTCAATGCACCATGCATATTGAACTTTTAAGTAGTCAGTTTGCCACCAAGCGCTCTAAAGTGGCTTTCATCATCAGCCTATTGGAGGGTAGAGCTCTGGCCTGGGCCACACCACTGTGGGACCGTGATGATCCTGTGGCTGCTAATCTCCGAACCTTCCTAGTCGAGTTTCGCTCCGTCTTTGAGGAACCTGCCCGTGCCTCTTCAGCTGAGACTGCTCTCCTCAACCTATCCCAAGGAACTTCCTCTGTTGGTGACTACGCCATCCAGTTCCGCACCCTGGCGGCAGAATTAGTCTGGAATGAGGCCGCTCTAATAGCCACCTTCAAGAAGGGCCTGTCCAGTCAGGTGAGAGACGTGCTTTCCGCCCGAGACCTACCTACCTCCCTGAACGAACTCATCCTACTGGCCACCAGGGTCGATACTCGTTTTTCTGAGAGAGAGGAGAAGGTCTGGCAGGAACGGCGACTAGGCCTGTCCCGTCGCCATCACCAGCTGGCGCCGGTCTTCCAGAATCCTGACGTTCTGGAGTCCCAGTCGACTCCTGAGATTCCTATGCAGGTGGAACGGGCTCACCTGACGCCTGATGAAAGAATTCGTCGTCTGGAGCTGAATCTCTGCCTCTACTGCGGTGGTTCGGATCACTTTCGGCTGAGATGTCCCCAACGTCCTCAAGCGTCCGGGAAACTCCAGCACCTAGGTCCGGTGGGAGAGGTCTCCCTGAGTGTGAATGCCACCTCTCCAAGTTTGTCTGTGCCAGTTTCCATCCAGACACCCTCAGGACAAACTCACCAGACTACTGCCTTTCTCGATTCTGGGTCAGCAGGCAGTTTTATTGCAGCTACATTGGTCCAAAAATGGCGGCTACCCGTGACCCCACTAGCCAGACCCCTGACTATCTCCTCGGTCACGGGCGAGATTCTTACCGACCATGTGCACTACCAGACCGCACCTCTAGTCCTCCAGGTGGGCGCTTCACATCAGGAAAAGATCTCCTTCTACGTCCTGCCCCGTTCTTCTTCCACCATCCTCCTGGGACTCCCTTGGCTGCGATTACATGCCCCTAAGCTGGACTGGAGAACCGGGAAGATTCTTAGTTGGGGTCAGGACTGTTCTAACCAGTGTCTGAGGTCACCTCAGCCCAAGTACTCTATGTTGTCACCCGACCCCACCAAGCCTTTGTCCGGCCTACTGGCGGAATACCAAGATTTGCCTGATGCCTCCTTCTGCAGGCAAGAAAGAGGGGGAGGCCAAAGGGGGGGTACTGTCACGGCCGCGGCGGCGTCTTGTGTTCCGGGCCGCCGCTGCGACCTCCTCCTGCCCCATGCAGCCGCTGGGGTCCTTGTGCAGGGACCCGGCGCTGCTGCTAGTTCGGCCCCTGGGGGCGCCTCACCTTTCCTCCACTCCTGTCTCCGTCTGTGCCGGCCGGCGTGCGTGTCCCCGCCTCCTAGGGCGCGCGCGCGCCGGCTGTCTCGGATTCAAAGGGCCAGTCCGCCCTTAATTGGTTAGTTGCACCAATCACTCCCTATAAATCCCAGCATGCCCTGTCCCTTGTGTTGGAGCCTCTACATGCTTCCCATAGCGTTTGGCCCAGCCCCTGTTGTTCCTGTTTCCTATCCGCTACCTGGTCCCTAGTCCTTGTTCCTGGTTCCTGCTTCTCTGTTACACCATTGCTCCTGTGTTCAGCCTGTCACCTGCGGTTACGCCTACAGACCTCGGCCTGCACTATCTCCTGCCTACTGCTCCTGCCACGCCTCGCCTGCCGTCACTAGCAACCAAGCCAGGGGTAGCGACCTGGGGGTCGCCTGCCGCAGCAAGTCCATACCGCCTTGCGGCGGGCTCTGGTGAAAACCAGCGGCCCCTTAGACTCCGCTCCCTGGTGAGGTTAGTGCCATCGCTGGTGACGGTCCAGTGGATCCACTACTCCAGGCGTTACAGTGCCTAAGATTGGGCCCCCGTTCTTCTGTACTGGTTTTCATAGTCAAAAACGTAAAGACTTTTTGCAGACTATGTGTAATATCTGGCTTAGTTTTGTTTAAAGCTTCAGTATTTTGAATTTCCTTCAAAAGGGAGTCCACTTCTTTATTTAGAATTTTCTTTACCCTAATTTAATGAATTCTCCTCCTATATAAGCCTTGTGGGCATTCCAAATGGCGTTAATATTTGTGTCGTTTCTCATATTAAACAAGAAGTATTCCTTAAGGGATTTCTCTGTTTCTTTGCTCTATACGGGATGATTGAAAATAAATGAATTAATTCTCCATAGATATGTGGGAATAGTGTTATTTTTTTCTCTTAGAGTGACAGGCGCATGGTCTGATCAGCTTCTAGTTTCTATCGTAGATTTGTCTACTTGTAGTAATCGGTTTCTATCTGATAGGAATCGATTTATTCTTGAGTAGCCATTATGGGCTGTGGCATAATAAGTCTCTCTCTGATCCATGGTTGACTCGCCATATGTCGTATAGATCATTGTCAAACAGTAGATTTCCTTCTATCTGGAAAATGAGTGTCCCATTCATTATCAGGTGCTATATTAAAGTCACCCAACATCGAAACCTAGCCTTGTTTATGTTTATTTATCAATGTAACCATGTTATTTACCGTACAGGGTGCATATATAGCTAAAATCCGAGATATCCTATTGTTTAGCTCCACAATTAAAAGCATGAATCTTCCATTAGGGTCAGAGAGAGTTTTGAGAAGTTTGCTATTTTTACTACTATCATTACTCCTCTGGATTTTGGTTTGAAATTAGAGTGAAAGATAAAGGAAAAGTTTTTATTTTGTAATCTAAGATTATCTTTCTGAATAAAATGAGTTTCCTGTATGGTGGCGACATCACATTGTAGTTTGCGTAATTGCCTCCACATTTGGGATCTTTTATGGTGCGTTCACACCTACAGGATCTGCAGCAGATTTCATTGAAATAACTGAACACAGCATCAAATCTGCTGCATATCCTGTAGGTGTGAACGCACCCTTACAAGGATTATTTAACCCGTTAACATTCAGTGAGGCAAACTTAATTCCCATAACTATATAAGATAAATATTCCCAATGATACTTAACAACCGGATTCCAGAAATCATCTTAAAGCCCCATCCGAACCTGCTCCAAGGTAAAACCATCAAAGAACACACAAAGGAAGTAACATGAAAAGCCTGCAGACAACGCAGATACATTTTTCATCTGGGGGATTAGTCCACTTGAAGTGAGATACTGGCCGGGATGGAATAAGCTTACTTAACCCCTTAGTGACCGCCGATACGGCTTTTTACAGCGGTCACTAAGGGTCCTTATTCTGCTGCCATCAGCTTTTTACGGCAATGGCAGAGAATAAGATAGCGGGGCCAGGATGGCCCCCACCCCATCCCCCCAGCTACCGGAGGTAGCTGAGGGGTTGGGGCAGTGTGTGGGGTCCCTCCCGCCCCCCCCCCCCCCGTACCGACGATCGCCGCTATTAACGTTATAGTGGCGGCCGTTGGTAAAGGGGATTACCGATGCCGCCGCCTTTCAAGTGTCCCCCAGACCTCAGATCAGCCCCCCCTAGTAGGGCGATCACTATCCCCCCTCCCCCGGCGGCCATCATTTCCAAGATGGCCGCCGCCATCGCTGTGAACAGACTAATGTCTGTTCTCAGCGATGGAAAAGTTAAAATGAATGAAAGCCCCATGCTCTCCGCCACCGGAGGTAGCGGAAAGCATGGGGCAGTGATCGGGGACCCCCCTGTGGGGTCCCCGTACAAGCGATCAGCGGTATATACTATATACCACTGATCGCTTGTGCCACGTGCATCCCGGCACTTTTTATCCCCTGTCACCATAAATGATTGGTGACAGGGGATAAGAAGTGATGTCCCCCCACCCCCCAAGTCGCCCCCCACCCCCCCTGTCACCCCCGTCCCCCAGTCATCCCCCCCTTCCCCATATACTCACCTGATCCTGGAGCTCCGTCCTCCTCGACGTCCTGGCTGGTTATGAAGTGCGCATGCGCTCCACAACCAGTCAGCTCTGAAAATTTAAAGTGACAGAGACCAATTTGGTCACTGTCACTGAACTATGATTACTGAGATAGAAAATATCACAGTAATCATAGTAATACAGTGAAAATGAATATGTAAAATACAAAAAGTGACATACAAAAAAATAAAACACACACTTTTTATTATAGTAATAATTGCAGTTTACTCCCAAATTACCCCTAACCCCCCAGATTACCCGTAACCACTGCACGTTGCCCGTAACCACCGCACGTTGCCTGTAACCACCGCACGTTGCCCGTAACCACATCAGATTGCACGTAACCACCGCACGTTGCCCGTAACCACCCCAAATTGTCTGTAACCACCCCAGATTGTCTGTAACCACCCCAGATTGTCTGTAACCACTCCAGGTTGCCCGTAACCACCCCAGATTGTCTGTAACCACTCCAGGTTGCCCGTAACCACCACACGTTGCCCGTAACCACCACACGTTGCCCGTAACCACCCCAGATTACCTGTAACTACCTCAGGTTGCCCATAACCACCCCACATTACCTGTAATCTCATTTTTTTTTATTTTATTTTAGTAACTGCGCTATTCTAATAACTATTACTAGCTGCGGTAAATTGGCGCTCCTTCCCTTCTGAGCCCTGCTGTGTGCCCATACAGTGGTTTATGCCCACTTATGGGATACCGTTTTACTCAGAAGAACCTGCGTTACAAATTTAGGGGTACGTTTTCTCTCCTGTTCCTCGTCAAATTGAGAAATTTCAAACTAAACCAACATATTATTGGAAAAATTCGAGTTTTTCATTTTTACTGGCCAATTTTGAATACTTTCCTCTAATACCTGTGGGGTCAAAATGGTCACCACACCCCAAGATGAATTCTCTGAGGGGTGTACTTTCCAAAATGGGGTGACTTATTGGGAGATTTTACTCCGCTGGCACTACAGGGGCTCTGCAAACGGACCTGGAGCTCAGAAACTTCTTCAGCAAAATCTGCAATGAAAAAGCTAATTGGCGCTCCTTCCCCTCTGAGCCCCGCTGTGTGCCCATATAGTGGTTTACGCCCACATATGGGGTACCGTTGTACTCAAGAGAACCTGCATTACAGATTTTGGGGTGCTTTTTCTCTCATGTTCCTTTTGAAAATGAGAAACTTTAATCTAAATGTATATATTATTGGAAAATTTTAATTTTCCATTTTTTTACTGTAGGGTTAAAATGCTCATTATACCCCTAGATTAATTCTTTAGGGTGTGTAGTTTCCAAAATGGGGTCACTTATGGGGGTTTTCAGGATACCAGACTTCTAAATCCATTTAAAAAAAGAACTGGTCCCTAAAAAAATCTGTTTTGGAAACTTTCACGAAAATGTGATAATTTGCTGATAAATTTCTAAGCCCCATAACACCCTAAAAAAGTAAAATAAGTTTATGAAATGAAGCCAGAATAAAGAGGACATATTGGTAATGTGACTTAGTAACTAATTTATGTGCTATGACTTCCTTTTTTAGAAGCAGAGAATTTCTAAGTTCATAAAATGCAAATTTTTTTAATTTTTCAGGATATTTTGATGTTTTTCACAAAAAACACACAAAGTAATGACCAAATTTTGCCACTAACATAAAGTGCCATATGTGACGAAAAAACAATCTCAGAATGGCTAGCATACGTTAAAGCATCACTGAGCTATAAGCGCATAAAGTGAGACAGGTCAGAATTTAAAAAATAGCCTGGTCATTAAGGCCAAAACAGGCTGCGGAGGCAAGGGGTTAAAGTAACGGAACTCAGAATGTCCTGCCAACATGTCGCTCAACGAGTCCCCTTTCTCCATCCTGTAGATAGGCGTGATGGTTTAGGATCTTGATCTGCCGTCTTCCTTGATGATATGCATGTTGCCATCTCTTGTAATAAGTAACTTTACCTTTCTTTATGTCTCATGGACACAGGCGCCTTTATAAGTGCTCGGCCGAGCTGTCATGTACATATGGTGTTTGTAATATGTTACATTGCTTGTGTCTGTTCTATATCCTTCAATAAAAAGAGTTGGGTAAAAAAGTAACTTTACAGGGAAACCCACCTTTTTCTCTAAGGGCTGTGGTTATCGGTAGGAGGTTCCTTCTCTCTTGTAAAGTCACTGCTGACAGGTCAGTGAACAGTTGAAGTTTCTTAAATCTTTCCAGGAGATCAGTCTTGGTCCTTGAAGATGTCATTAAGGCTTCCTTTATATGAAAAAAATGAAACCTGGCAAGTAGGTCTCTTGGGACGTGGTCAGAGAGATGTCTCATTTTCGGAACTCTGTGCGCCCTATCGATCAGCATATCTATTGTGGAACAGTCCGGCATATTCTTGTATATATGTCATTAGCTCAGAGTTTGGTATGGTCTCAGGGATCTCTCTCAACTTAATATTGTTTCTTCTTGATCTATCTTCTATATCCGCCATTTTCAATTTGGTATCATGCAGTTGGGTTTTTAGATCATGATGCGCACCGATAAGTTATAAGAAATGGTAAGAGCTGACATCTTATTTTCAGTATGAGAGATTCTGACTTCTGCTGCAGCTTTTATAATTGGTTTCAGTCATATAATCAGCTCTCAATCATTTCTTCAGAGCAAACAGCCTGTGTTTCATTTTGTTTTCAGAAAGAGGAGCATTGGTTGTTTGCATGGACTCTACAATGTCTGCCTCCTGTTCAAGATCTGATTCTATGGCCTCCACAGCTCCCTCTATCTCTAAGCACATTAGGGCCCCTTGTAGAAGGGGAGGAAGGAGGAGAGTCAGTCCCATCTCTAATTCTACCAGCTGCCGCTGCCACTTTCCTCATCTGATCCCCATTCCCGAGTACCGGTAAGTGCTGTCTTAGGAGGAACAGAACTGCTCCGGCGGCGTTCTGGCAGTGCTCTGGTCTTCTCGGGGATGTAACATCTGTTGTGCTTCCCCTGTGATGAGGCTACTGTCGTCTGCCTCACGAGGGGTTTTTGCCTTCCTCTGGATCAACACAGGTTGAGTTTGATGGACACCTGTCATTTCCAACCTTATAAACTAATAATTGGCCTAATACCCCCAAATAAATTAGAATTGTCCCTTTTCCCCAGCTAAGTAGGTATGGTCGCCATTCCCATTAGAGGATGCCATGATGCAATTACAAAGCCTCTGTGCGGCCAGGACAGTAGAAACCCCCCACAAGTGACCCCATTCTGGAAACTACACAGCGTAAAGAATCTAAGAAGGGGGGCAGTGGGGATATGGCCCCCTGGTGACGGCCACATTCGGGACGTGAAAATGAAAAAAAATAATATTTTTCATCTTCACAGCACATGTTCTACATATGTGCCCGTCACCACTGGGGTCCATATGCTCACTGCACCCCTTGTTAGATTCCTTATGGGGTGTAGTTTCCAGAATGGGGTCACTTGTGGGGGGTTTCTACTGTCCCGGCAGCACAGGAGCTTTGTAAATGCAACATGGCCTCTATCCTCCATTCCAGTCTCTAAATGGCGCTCTATCCCTTTGGTGGCTTTTCCTGTGCCCATATAGCACATTATGTCCACATGTGGGGTATTTTCATACTCAGGGGAAATTACCCTACACGTTTTGCATTTATTTTCTCTTTTAACCCCTTGTGGAAATGAAAAAAAATCAAGGCTAGACCAACATTTAGTGTAAAAAAATGTAAATTTTTACACTAAATCATTGATCTTGTCTTTATTTTTTCATTTTCACAAAGCGTTAAAAGATAAAAATAAACACAAAATGTGTAGAGCAATTTCCCCCAAGTACGGAAATACCCCACATGTGGACATAAAGCGCCATGTGGGTGCAGGGTAAGCCTCCAAAGGGAGGGAGCGCCATTTGGCTAGAATGGATGGTGAATGCCATGTCGCATTTACAAAGGCCTTATGTTGCCAAGACAGTGGAAACCCCCCCCAAAGTGACCCCATTCTGGAAACTACACCCCTCAAGGAATCTAACAAGGGGTGCAGTGAGGATATTGACCGCTTGATAACGGGCACATTTGTGCTGCGAAAATGAAAAAAAAATTGGTTCCACATTTGTGCCCTTCACCAGTGGGGTCCATATGCTCACTGCACTCCTTGTTAGATACTTTGCGGGGTGTAGTTTCCAGAATGGGGTCACTTGTGGGGGTTTACCACTGTCCTGGCAGCATAGGGTCTTTGTAAATGCAACATTACTCTTGAAATCCATTCCAGCCAAATCCAGCCTCCGAAAGCCAAATGGCGCTCCTTCCCTTCAGAGGCCCGTCTTGCGGCCGCATGGCGCCTTATGTCCACATGTGGGGTGTTTTCGTACTCGGGACAAACTGCTCTACACGTTTTGTGGTTTTTTTCCCTCTTTTAATCCCTTGTGAAAATTAAAAATTCATGGCTAGGCCAATGTTTAAGTGTAAAACATTTTATTTTTACACAACATCATTGATCTAGTCTTGACATTTCTCATTTGCACAAGGGGTTAAAAGAGAAGAAACAGAACAAAACATGTAAAGAAATTTCCCCCGAGTACGGAAATACCCCACATGTGGACATAAAGCGCCATGTGGCCGCAAGACGAGCCTCTGAAGGGAAGGAGCCCCATTTGGCTTTTTAAAAACTCCCAGTAACCCCCCCCCCCCAAGTAACCCCATTATGGAAACTGCACCCCTCAGGGAATGTAACAAGGGGTGTAGTGAGCATATGGACCCCACTGGTGACGGGCACAAATGTGGAACAATGTGGCGTGAAAATGAAATGTTACATTTTTTACACTATAATGTTGGTTTAGCCTTGAATTTATCATTTTCACAAGGGGTTAAAAGAGAAAAAAACACACAAAATGTGTAGAGCAATTTCCCCCGAGTCCGTAAATACCCCACATGTGGACATAAAGCGCCATGTGGGCGCAGGGCAAGCCTCTGAAGGGAAGGAGCGCCATTTGGTTTGGATTTGGCTAGAATGGATGATGAACGCCATGTCGCATTTACAGAGCCCTCGTGCTGCCAAAACACTGGAAACCCCCCACAAGTGACCCCATTCTGAAAACTACACCCCTCAAGGAATCTAACAAGGGGTGCAGTGAGGATATGGACCCCTGGATGACGGGCACATATGTGCCGTGAAAGTGAAAAAATGAAATTTTTCCCTTTCACGTCACATTTTTCCACATTTGTGCCCGTCACCAGTGGGGTCCATATCCTCACTGCACCCCTTGTTAGATTCCTTGAGGGGTGTAGTTTCCAGAATGGGGTCACTTGTGGGGGTTTCCAGTGTCTTGGCAGCACGAGGGCTCTGTAAATGCGACGTGGCCCTTGAAATCCATTCCAGTGACATCCAGCTTCCAAAAGCCAATTGGCGCTCCTTCCCTTTGGCGGCTCGTCCTGCGCCCGCTTGGCACTTTATCGCCACATGTGGGGTATTTCTGTACTCGGGAGAAACTGCGCTACACATTTTGTGTTTTTTTTTTCCTTTTATCCCTTTGTGAAAATAAAAAATTGAAGGGTAGAACAACGTTTCAGTGTAAAAAATAGAATTTTTCTTTTTTCACGCCATATTGTTCGGAAAATCTGTGAAGCACCTGTGGGGTCCAGATGCTCACCGCACCCCTTGTTACATTCCTTGAGGGGTGTAGTTTTCTAAATGGTGTCCCTTTAGGGGTGTTTTTTAGGTTTTGACACCCCAGAGCCTCTGCCAACCTGAAGTGGTACAGTCAGAAATGACCAAATATAACGGAGCCATTGAAATTCACTAGGCGCTCCCTTATATCTGAGGCTTGTGGTTGTGTCAAGTAGCGCAATAGGGCCACATATGGGGTATTTCTATAAACTGCAGAAACGGGGCAATCAATATTGGGGTGCATTTCTCTGGTAATAAGTTTATAAATATGAAAAATATTGGATTACAATAAAATCTCTGCACAGAAAATTACAATTTTAAAAATTCTTACACACTTTTATTTTATTTCTGTGACTCCCCTAAAGGGTTAAAAAACTTTCTGGATATGCTTTTGCAGAGTGTGGGGGGTGCAGTTTCTGAAATGGGGTGCTTTGTGGGGCTTTCTAACATACAGGCCCCTCAAATACAGTCATGGCCAAAGGTTTTGAGGATGATACAAATATAAATTCTTACAAAGTCTACTGCTTCAGTTTCTAAAATGACAATTTGCATATACTCCAGAATGTTATACAGAATGATCAGCTTATCAGCAATTACTTGCACAGTCAATATTTGCCTAGAAAATGAACTTTATCCCCAAAACACATTTCACCATCATTGCAGCCCGGCCTTACAAGGACCAGCTAACATTGTGTCAGTGATCGCTCCAGTAACAGGTGTGGGTGTTGGTGAGGACAGGGCTGGAGATCAATCTGTCATGATTAAGTAAGAATGACACCACTGGCCAGGAGGCTGGTGCTTGGCATCATTGTTTCTCTTCTGTCACCATGGTTATCTCTAAAGAAACACGTGCAGTCATCATTGCTGCTGAGGACTGGGGGAAAGGTCCAGGGAGCGGACTGCTGAGGACTGGGGGAAAGGTCCAGGGAGTGGACTGCTGAGGACTGGGGGAAAGGTCCAGGGAGTGGACTGCTGAGGACTGGGGGAAAGGTCCAGGGAGCAGACGGCTGAGGACTGGGGGAAAGGTACAGGGAGCGGACGGCTGAGGACTGGGGGAAAGGTCCAGGGAGCGGACGGCTGAGGACTGGGGGAAAGGTACAGGGAGAGGACTGCTGAGGACTGGGGGAAAGGTCCAGGGAGTGGACTGCTGAGGACTGGGGGAAAGGTCCAGGGAGTGGACTGCTGAGCACTGGGGGAAAGGTCCAGGGAGTGGACTGCTGAGGACTGGGGGAAAGGTCCAGGGAGTGGACTGCGGAGGACTGGGGGAAAGGTACAGGGAGAGGACTGCTGAGGACTGGGGGAAAGGTGCAGGGAGCGGACTGCTGAGGACTGGGGGAAAGGTGCAGGGAGCGGACTGCTGAGGACTGGGGGAAAGGTCCAGGGAGTGGACTGCTGAGGACTGGGGGAAAGGTGCAGGGAGCGGACTGCTGAGGACTGGGGGAAAGGTCCAGGGAGTGGACTGCTGAGGACTGGGGGAAAGGTCCAGGGAGTGGACTGCGGAGGACTGGGGGAAAGGTCCAGGGAGTGAACGGCTGAGGACTGGGGGAAAGGTGCAGGGAGTGAACGGCTGAGGACTGGGGGAAAGGTACAGGGAGCGGACTGCTGAGGACTGGGGGAAAGTCATTGTCTCTGATGAATCCCCTTTCCGATTGTTTGGGACATCTGGAAAACAGCTTATTGGGAGAAGACGAGGTGAGCGCTACCACCAGTCTTGTCTCATGCCAACTGTAACCGGCATCCTGAAACCATTCATGTGTGGGGTTGCTTCTCAGCCAAGGGAATTGGCTCTCACAGTCTCACGGCCTAAAAACACGGCCATGAATAAAGAATGGGACCAGAATGTCCTCCAAGAGTAACTTCTCCCAACCATCCAAGAGCAGTTTGGCCACCAACAATGCCTTTTCCAGCATGATGGAGCACCTGGCCATAAAGCAAAGGTGATAACTAAATGGCTCAGGGAACAAAACATAGAGATTTGGGTCCATGGCTTGGAAACTCCCCAGATCTTAATCCCATTGAGAACTTGTGGTCAATCATCAAGAGACGGGTGGACAAACAAAAACCAACAAATTCTGACAAAATGCAAGCACTGATTGTACAAGAATGGACGGCTATCAGTCAGGATTTGGTCCAGAAGTTGTATGAGAGCAGCCGGGGAGAATTGCAGAGTCCTGAAGAAGAAGGGACAACACTGCAAATACTATAGACTTGCTGCAGTCACTCATCTAGCTGTCAGTATAAGCTTCTGTTACTCAGAATATGATTGCAATTATATTTCTGTATGTGATACAAACATCTGACAAACACACAGAAAAACCAGAGGGCAGAGGATCATGGGAAATAGAGGATTTGTGTCATTCTCAAAACATTTGGCCATGACTGTACACTTTAAACCTAAACAGGTCCCTAAAAATATCTGATTCTGAAATTTTACTGAAAATTTGGAAAATTGCTGCGTCATGAATGTGCCTGGGATGAACTCCGTGCGCCCCTCGGCTCGTGCTGCACGGCTGAGATGGCGCTGATATTCAGTGTTTTGTATGTCTTGTGCAGTAGCCTGAACCCTGTCTGAACACTGGCCTATTTCTATCATGATGTTCAGTCCCACCCGTCTGCGGTGTGCTCCTGGCTATTAAGGAGTTACACTGCTGCCAGTTCTGATCCGCAGGTGATTCTGTTTGGAACCAGGAGCCTTGTCCAATAGGGGCCGGGACTGTCTCCTTGTTCCCTATAAGTGTTTGGCTGAGGCGCATTCTGGTGCCGGATATTGAGCGCGTCTCTGCCGGCTTCTGCCTCTGTTTAGCTCTGTGTTTATTCTGACTACTTTGCCTTGTGTTCTGACTATCCTTGCTAGCTGCTGCACCTGACCATATTGCCTGTTTATTGACCTTGCTTGTTGGATTGTGTTTTTGTACTGCGCTGCCCGATTGTTGTGACCCGGATTCCTGACCATTCGTTATTGTGTTTTGTCTGTCTGTCTTGTCCTTGTGTCCCACCTAGCCAGTGCATGGACCGCCGCCCAGTTGCTCGCCGCCATCTTAGGGCGGATTGTGGCAAGTAGGTAGAGGACAGTGGGCGGGGCTGAGCTTAGGGCTCACTGTCTTGTTCTTGTGTCCCACCTAGCCAGTGCAGGGACCGCCGCCCAGTTGCTCGCCGCCATTTTAGGGCGGATTGTGGCAAGTAGGTAGAGGACAGTGGGCGGGGCTAAGCTTAGGGCTCACTGTCTGGTCCTGTCCTGCTGTCCACTTCCTGACATGCTGCTAATGTTTTAAGCTTTCTATAGTCTAAAAAAAAGATAGTTTAATAAATGCCGCCAACATAAAGTAGACATGTTACTTATGCTGTTTGATATATAATTTGATATATAATTCCCAAATTTAGGGTACAAACCCACTTGACGTATTTGCTGTGTGAATCAGTCTTAAAAATAAGCAGGCAAAACGCCGGTTGGCTTTATACAATTGTTCAGCGTTAAAATACACAATTGCGTATTTTTGAAGCGTGAAGCTTGTTGTTAGCAAAGCATCAGTTGTTAACAACCTGTGCGAAAAACGCATGTAGCTTCACGCTTCAAAAGGGTACAAACACACACGGCATATACTCAGCAGATACGCAGCAGATTAGACCTAAATAACTGAACACAGCATCGTATCTGCTGCGTATCTGCTGCGTATCTGCTGCGTATCTGCTGCGTATCTGCTGCGTATCTGCTGCGTATCTGCTGCGTATCTGCTGCGTATCTGCTGCGTACACACTGTGTGTGTTTGTACCATAAACGTTATTTTGGTTTTTTTCCATAAAGATTTGTTATAAGTATCGACTCCAATTTACCAGAAATGTAAAGTACAATATGTCACGAGAAAACAATCTCAGAATCAGCCGGATAGGTAAAAGCATCCCGAAGTTATTAATGACTAAAGTGACACTGGTCATATTCATAACATTTGTCTCTGTCATTAAGGGGTTAAAGAGAACCAATCATCGATGAAAATCAAAAAATTTTTTCCCTAATTAGATGTATTTACTTATTTTATTAATATTTGTAAATATAATTGATTACTTTTTTGGCTGTGTTTTTAAAATATTTACTTTTTACTTTCCTATCTCGCGCCGGCTCTTTTCAAAAGAGGCGGCGCGAGACAGGAAGCTCCCGTCATGCAAAGCGGCAAGGCCGGGCACCGCCATCTTGATGACGTCACTTGCGTTCCACCGCTGGAACGCAAAAGACTAAATCAAGATGGCGGCGCCGGCCTTGCTGTAGCGGACCAGAGGATCAGGTAAGGTATAAGATACACACTGTAAAGGCAATCTGTATCTTCATAGATAGACTTAGGGAGAGAGGAACTGTGATAAGAAGGACAGTAAATTTTAGGTGATTGGTTCTCTTTAAAGACTTCAGAGCTTCCCAGGTGACGGCCCCCGGGGTGGGAAAACACGGACAGAGCTCGGCCTGTGGGTTCTGGGTGAGACCAGTGCGCTCAGAGGTGACAGCCAGGGAAGCAGTGATGGACGGTCAGCGGCTGCACGGCCCTAAGTCTTATGTATGGACTGACTAATATAGCGACTGAGGTCAGTATAAAGCGTACAGCACTGACTGCACTGACCATTGTCCCAGCAGTTATGTGGTAGTAATGTAATGTCCCAGCCGTTATGTGGTAGTAATGTAATGTCCCAGCAGTTATGTGGTAGTAATGTAATGTCCCAGCAGTTATGTGGTAGTAATGTAATGTAATGTCCCAGCAGTTATGTGGTAGTAATGTAATGTCCCAGCAGTTATGTGGTAGTAATGTAATGTAATGTCCCAGCAGTTATGTGGTAGTAATGTAATGTCCCAGCAGTTATGTGGTAGTAATGTAATGTAATGTCCCAGCAGTTATGTGGTAGTAATGTAATGTCCCAGCAGTTATGTGGTAGTAATGTAATGTCCCAGCAGTTATGTGGTAGTAATGTAATGTCCCAGCAGTTATGTGGTAGTAATGTAATGTCCCAGCAGTTATGTGGTAGTAATGTAATGTCCCAGCAGTTATGTGGTAGTAATGTAATGTCCCAGCAGTTATGTGGTAGTAATGTAATGTCCCAGCAGTTATGTGGTAGTAATGTAATGTCCCAGCAGTTATGTGGTAGTAATGTAATGTCCCAGCAGTTATGTGGTAGTAATGTAATGTAATGTCCCAGCAGTTATGTGGTAGTAATGTAATGTAATGTCCCAGCAGTTATGTGGTAGTAATGTAATGTCCCAGCAGTTATGTGGTAGTAATGTAATGTCCCAGCAGTTATGTTGTAGTAATGTAATGTCCCAGCAGTTATGTGGTAGTAATGTAATGTCCCAGCAGTTATGTGGTAGTAATGTAATGTCCCAGCAGTTATGTGGTAGTAATGTAATGTCCCAGCAGTTATGTGGTAGTAATGTAATGTCCCAGCAGTTATGTGGTAGTAATGTAATGTCCCAGCAGTTATGTGGTAGTAATGTAATGTCCCAGCAGTTATGTGGTAGTAATGTAATGTCCCAGCAGTTATGTGGTAGTAATGTAATGTCCCAGCCGTTATGTGGTAGTAATGTAATGTCCCAGCCGTTATGTGGTAGTAATGTAATGTAATGTCCCAGCAGTTATGTGGTAGTAATGTAATGTCCCAGCAGTTATGTGGTAGTAATGTAATGTCCCAGCAGTTATGTGGTAGTAATGTAATGTCCCAGCAGTTATGTGGTAGTAATGTAATGTAATGTCCCAGCAGTTATGTGGTAGTAATGTAATGTCCCAGCAGTTATGTGGTAGTAATGTAATGTAATGTCCCAGCAGTTATGTGGTAGTAATGTAATGTAATGTCCCAGCAGTTATGTGGTAGTAATGTAATGTCCCAGCAGTTATGTGGTAGTAATGTAATGTCCCAGCAGTTATGTGGTAGTAATGTAATGTCCCAGCAGTTATGTGGTAGTAATGTAATGTAATGTCCCAGCAGTTATGTGGTAGTAATGTAATGTCCCAGCAGTTATGTGGTAGTAATGTAATGTAATGTCCCAGCAGTTATGTGGTAGTAATGTAATGTAATGTCCCAGCAGTTATGTGGTAGTAATGTAATGTCCCAGCAGTTATGTGGTAGTAATGTAATGTCCCAGCAGTTATGTGGTAGTAATGTAATGTAATGTCCCAGCAGTTATGTGGTAGTAATGTAATGTCCCAGCAGTTATGTGGTAGTAATGTAATGTCCCAGCAGTTATGTGGTAGTAATGTAATGTAATGTCCCAGCAGTTATGTGGTAGTAATGTAATGTAATGTCCCAGCAGTTATGTGGTAGTAATGTAATGTCCCAGCAGTTATGTGGTAGTAATGTAATGTCCCAGCAGTTATGTGGTAGTAATGTAATGTCCCAGCAGTTATGTGGTAGTAATGTAATGTCCCAGCAGTTATGTGGTAGTAATGTAATGTCCCAGCAGTTATGTGGTAGTAATGTAATGTAATGTCCCAGCAGTTATGTGGTAGTAATGTAATGTCCCAGCAGTTATGTGGTAGTAATGTAATGTCCCAGCAGTTATGTGGTAGTAATGTAATGTCCCAGCAGTTATGTGGTAGTAATGTAATGTCCCAGCAGTTATGTGGTAGTAATGTAATGTCCCAGCAGTTATGTGGTAGTAATGTAATGTCCCAGCAGTTATGTGGTAGTAATGTAATGTCCCAGCAGTTATGTGGTAGTAATGTAATGTAATGTCCCAGCAGTTATGTGGTAGTAATGTAATGTCCCAGCAGTTATGTGGTAGTAATGTAATGTCCCAGCAGTTATGTGGTAGTAATGTAATGTAATGTCCCAGCAGTTATGTGGTAGTAATGTAATGTCCCAGCAGTTATGTGGTAGTAATGTAATGTAATGTCCCAGCAGTTATGTGGTAGTAATGTAATGTAATGTCCCAGCAGTTATGTGGTAGTAATGTAATGTCCCAGCAGTTATGTGGTAGTAATGTAATGTCCCAGCAGTTATGTGGTAGTAATGTAATGTAATGTCCCAGCAGTTATGTGGTAGTAATGTAATGTCCCAGCAGTTATGTGGTAGTAATGTAATGTCCCAGCAGTTATGTGGTAGTAATGTAATGTAATGTCCCAGCAGTTATGTGGTAGTAATGTAATGTAATGTCCCAGCAGTTATGTGGTAGTAATGTAATGTCCCAGCAGTTATGTGGTAGTAATGTAATGTCCCAGCAGTTATGTGGTAGTAATGTAATGTCCCAGCAGTTATGTGGTAGTAATGTAATGTCCCAGCAGTTATGTGGTAGTAATGTAATGTCCCAGCAGTTATGTGGTAGTAATGTAATGTAATGTCCCAGCAGTTATGTGGTAGTAATGTAATGTCCCAGCAGTTATGTGGTAGTAATGTAATGTCCCAGCAGTTATGTGGTAGTAATGTAATGTCCCAGCAGTTATGTGGTAGTAATGTAATGTCCCAGCAGTTATGTGGTAGTAATGTAATGTCCCAGCAGTTATGTGGTAGTAATGTAATGTCCCAGCAGTTATGTGGTAGTAATGTAATGTCCCAGCAGTTATGTGGTAGTAATGTAATGTCCCAGCAGTTATGTGGTAGTAATGTAATGTCCCAGCAGTTATGTGGTAGTAATGTAATGTAATGTCCCAGCAGTTATGTGGTAGTAATGTAATGTCCCAGCAGTTATGTGGTAGTAATGTAATGTCCCAGCAGTTATGTGGTAGTAATGTAATGTCCCAGCAGTTATGTGGTAGTAATGTAATGTCCCAGCAGTTATGTGGTAGTAATGTAATGTCCCAGCAGTTATGTGGTAGTAATGTAATGTCCCAGCAGTTATGTGGTAGTAATGTAATGTCCCAGCAGTTATGTGGTAGTAATGTAATGTAATGTCCCAGCAGTTATGTGGTAGTAATGTAATGTAATGTCCCAGCAGTTATGTGGTAGTAATGTAATGTCCCAGCCGTTATGTGGTAGTAATGTAATGTCCCAGCCGTTATGTGGTAGTAATGTAATGTAATGTCCCAGCAGTTATGTTGTAGTAATGTAATGTCCCAGCAGTTATGTGGTAGTAATGTAATGTAATGTCCCAGCAGTTATGTGGTAGTAATGTAATGTCCCAGCAGTTATGTGGTAGTAATGTAATGTAATGTCCCAGCAGTTATGTGGTAGTAATGTAATGTCCCAGCAGTTATGTGGTAGTAATGTAATGTCCCAGCAGTTATGTGGTAGTAATGTAATGTAATGTCCCAGCAGTTATGTGGTAGTAATGTAATGTAATGTCCCAGCAGTTATGTGGTAGTAATGTAATGTCCCAGCAGTTATGTGGTAGTAATGTAATGTCCCAGCAGTTATGTGGTAGTAATGTAATGTCCCAGCAGTTATGTGGTAGTAATGTAATGTAATGTCCCAGCAGTTATGTGGTAGTAATGTAATGTCCCAGCAGTTATGTGGTAGTAATGTAATGTCCCAGCAGTTATGTGGTAGTAATGTAATGTCCCAGCAGTTATGTGGTAGTAATGTAATGTCCCAGCAGTTATGTGGTAGTAATGTAATGTCCCAGCAGTTATGTGGTAGTAATGTAATGTCCCAGCAGTTATGTGGTAGTAATGTAATGTCCCAGCAGTTATGTGGTAGTAATGTAATGTAATGTCCCAGCAGTTATGTGGTAGTAATGTAATGTCCCAGCAGTTATGTGGTAGTAATGTAATGTAATGTCCCAGCAGTTATGTGGTAGTAATGTAATGTCCCAGCAGTTATGTGGTAGTAATGTAATGTCCCAGCAGTTATGTGGTAGTAATGTAATGTAATGTCCCAGCAGTTATGTGGTAGTAATGTAATGTCATGTCCCAGCAGTTATGTGGTAGTAATGTAATGTCCCAGCAGTTATGTGGTAGTAATGTAATGTCCCAGCAGTTATGTGGTAGTAATGTAATGTCCCAGCAGTTATGTGGTAGTAATGTAATGTCCCAGCAGTTATGTGGTAGTAATGTAATGTAATGTCCCAGCAGTTATGTGGTAGTAATGTAATGTCCCAGCAGTTATGTGGTAGTAATGTAATGTAATGTCCCAGCAGTTATGTGGTAGTAATGTAATGTCCCAGCAGCTGACACGAATACCTCACACCTATGCCTGACACTAATACCGCACCTCACACCTATGGCTGACACTAATACCGTACCTCACACCTATGGCTGACACTAATACCGCACCTCACACCTATGGCTGACACTAATACCGTACCTCACACCTATGGCTGACACTAATACCGAACCTCACACCTATGGCTGACACTAATACCGTACCTCACACCTATGGCTGACACTAATACCGTACCTCACACCTATGGCTGACACTAATACCGCACCTCACACCTATGGCTGACACTAATACCGTACCTCACACCTATGGCTGACACTAATACCGTACCTCACACCTATGGCTGACACTAATACCGCACCTCACACCTATGGCTGACACTAATACCGTACCTCACACCTATGGCTGACACTAATACCGTACCTCACACCTATGGCTGACACTAATACCGCACCTCACACCTATGGCTGACACTAATACCGTACCTCACACCTATGCCTGACACTAATACCGCACCTCACACCTATGGCTGACACTAATACCGTACCTCACACCTATGGCTGACACTAATACCGTACCTCACACCTATGGCTGACACTAATACCGCACCTCACACCTATGGCTGACACTAATACCGCACCTCACACCTATGCCTGACACTAGTACCTCACACCTTTGGCTGACACTAATACCGTACCTCACACCTATGGCTGACACTAATACCGTACCTCACACCTATGGCTGACACTAATACCGTACCTCACACCTATGGCTGACACTAATGCCTCTCGGCTACATTTAAAAACCAAGGCCAGGATGTTAATATATAATTTAATCAAACCATATTGCCTCATGTACCACGTGCAGGTCTCCTGGTTCACACACCCTGCACTAACTCCACACTGTGTCAGTCAGCGACCATCAACCCCACAAAGCGATTACAAACAGGGAAAGGGGGCCATAGAACGTCCCTGCAACCCCAATGTCACAGGACCAAACCCAAAGGGCCCCCCCAAACCCAGCAGGCACCACCGGTGAAGAAAGCTGCCACCAAGCAACACAAGTGTGAATATGATCTTGCTACTCACCATTGCTCCTGCAGGTAGAATGGGAAAGATAGGTGGTACTTGCCATGTGTGCACAGGTGCCTAATGCTAATTGGGGTCACATGGGTCTTACAAAGAGGAGTGACAACTTGGCCCCTCTTCTCTGCCTGCGCACGCTTTGTGGGGATTGTGGTCGCTGACCGGCACAGTGATGTGTTTTGGTTAGGGACTCGTGTATAAGAAGACCTGCACGTGGTACATGAGGCAATATGGTTTGGCCAAATGATATACTAACTTGTGATGTTGGTTAATGTAGCTGAATAAGCTTTCGTGTCACCCATGGGTGCGATGTGCCGCCATTTCTGTCTTTTTGGCTTGGACAAATGTGTGTGTGTATATATATATATATATATTTACCAACAGAACACAAGAATGACTGAGCTGGGGGAGATCCAATGGAGTCCTGATTTCGGAGTCTCCCCTGATCGCCAGGCTGATTCCTGTGCACACTATAAACTATATAACTTGTAATGTGGGACAGTCAGTGTGACCGGCAGGGAGACCTGTGGGGTTATATGGCCGCCATTCATACTGGCTAATATAGGGCTGTCTGCAGCCTCCTCTGTATACTACAACATATAGGGGGAGAGGGATCCTACAGTGGCAGCCAATCACAGCTCAGCTTTCAAGTTCTCATGAGCTGTGATTGGCTGCTGTGGGAGGATAAATCTCCCTATATGTGCCCATAATGTGTAGGGCTGCAGCCACCATGTTAGATAAGGGCAATCAGCCAACAGCAACCAATCACAGCACAGCTTTTGTACTGAGCCGCCCTCTGATTGGCTGCTGTGGACAACCACGCCAGCTCTAGGAATTCCCTTCATTATATTCCATCTCTTCCTTCATGCTCAGATGAAGGGGAGGCAAGATGGCTCCTGGATGTCCCTGATTATGTCCCTGTACATAATTACCCTACCTGGGAAGGGCGTCTGGGAGGGTCCGCGTCAGGGGGCCGGGAAGGGTGCCTGGGAGGGTCCGCGTCAGGGGGCCGGGAGGGGTTCCGGGGAGGTCCGCAGCAGGGGGCCGGGAGGGTCAGCGGCAGGGGGCCGGGAGGGGTGCCGGGAGTCAGCGGCAGGGGGCCGGGAGGGGTTCCGGGAAGGTCCGCAGCAGGGGGCCGGGAGGGGTTCCGGGGAGGTCCGCAGCAGGAGGCCGGGAGGGGTTCCGGGGAGGTCCGCAGCAGGGGGCCGGGAGGGGTGCCGGGAGGGTCCGCGGCAGGGGGCCGGGAGGGGTGCCGGGAGGGTCCGCGTCAGGGGGCCGGGAGGGTCCGCGGCAGGGGGCCGGGAGGGGTTCCGGGGAGGTCCGCGGCAGGGGGCCGGGAGGGGTTCCGGGGAGGTCCGCGGCAGGGGGCCGGGAGGGGTGTCGGGAGGGTCCGCGGCAGGGGGCCGGGAGGGGTGTCGGGAGGGTCCGCGGCAGGGGGCCGGGAGGGGTGCCGGGGGTCAGCGGCAGGGGGCCGGGAGGGGTGCCGGGGGTCAGCGGCAGGGGGCCGGGAGGGGTGTCGGGAGGGTCTGCGGCAGGGGGCCGGGAGGGGTGTCGGGAGGGTCTGCGGCAGGGGGCCGGGAGGGGTGACGGGGGGGTCCGCGGCAGGGTGTCGGGAGGGGTGACGGGGGGGTCCGCGGCAGGGTGTCGGGAGGGTCAGCGGCAGGGGGCCGGGAGGGGTGCCGGGGGTCAGCGGCAGGGGGCCGGGAGGGGTGCCGGGGGTCAGCGGCAGGGTGTCGGGAGGGTCAGCGGCAGGGGGCCGGGAGGGGTGACGGGGGGGTCCGCGGCAGGGTGTCGGGAGGGTCAGCGGCAGGGGGCCGGGAGGGGTGCCGGGGGTCAGCGGCAGGGGGCCGGGAGGGGTGCCGGGGGTCAGCGGCAGGGGGCCGGGAGGGGTGTCGGGAGGGTCAGCGGCAGGGGGCCGGGAGGGTCAGCGGCAGGGGGCCGGGAGGGGTGTCGGGAGGGTCTGCGGCAGGGTGTCGGGAGGGTCAGCGGCAGGGGGCCGGGAGGGGTGACGGGGGGGGGGGTCCGCGGCAGGGTGTCGGGAGGGTCAGCGGCAGGGGGCCGGGAGGGGTGCCGGGGGTCAGCGGCAGGGGGCCGGGAGGGGTGCCGGGGGTCAGCGGTAGGGGGCCAGGCTGGCTTACAGTATGCTAGTCAAAGCGCAATAGGGGGAAACGATGGTGGCTCCTTCCTGCGGAATGCGCTGGTTTGTTGCTCTGACCTGATTTTATGGATTCGGTGAGTGCCGCTATCTTATCTATGGTGCTGAACAGGTAAATTAAAGGGGTTATCCAGCGCTACAAAAACATGGCCACTTTCCCCCTACTGTTGTCTCCAGATTGGGTGGGGTTTTGAAACTCAGTTCCATTGAAGTAAATGGAGCTTAATTGCAAACCGCACCTGACCTGGAGACAAGAGTAGGGGGAAAAGTGGCCATGTTTTTATAGTGCTGGATAACCCCTTTAAGGGTTGGGATCGGGTCAGGGTAGAGGGGCTCCCTCATTGTGCCTTCACCTTCATGTGTGCCTTGGGGATCCAAGTAAGCTGATGGGAGTAGTACTCCTGGGGGGGGTCACCCATGTCAGACAGCTCAATGGGGAGAGGCCAGACAAAGCACCGGGAAGAAAGGTACAATGGACAATCCATCTCGCCCTCTGACGATGAACCTTGTAATAGGCAAGTGTCAGGACGGTATCTCTGCAGAGCATTATGCGTCCCTCGGCTCGTGCTGTGCGGCCAAGAAGGCGCTGATTTTCTTGTATCCTGTTTCTGTGTTTTGTTTGCAGTGTGTGAACACTGGTTTATATGCTCACCTTTGTTGGGAGACACACCTGACTTCACCTGCTGAGTTCTGTCTGGCCATGTCAGGGTTAATCTGTGTTTTGGTTCTGCTGTGACTGACAGCTCTTCCTGCCAGTGGATCTGTCTTGTTCTCAGCTGTCTGTGCTTGGAGATCAGGGGGATGGTCCAATTACATTCTGGATCAGATCCCCGGCCTCCTATATAACTACCTCAGTCTGTGCTCTCACTGCCGGATATTGAGCGCGTCTCTGCCTGGTTCTGTGGTTCTATTCTTGCTCTGATTCTGTCCCTGCTTTGTATCTCTGACCTTTCCTGCTAGCTGCCCCTGACCATACTGCCTGTATATTGACTTTGCCTTTGGATTGTGATTTTGTACTTTTGCTGCCCGATTGTTGTGACCCGGATTCCTGACCATTCGTTATTGTGTTTTGTCTGTCTGTCTTGTCCTTGTGTCCCACCTAGCCAGTGCAGGGACCGCCGCCCAGTTGCTCGCCGCCATCTTAGGGCGGATTGTGGCAAGTAGGTAGAGGACAGTGGGCGGGGCTGAGCTTAGGGCTCACTGTTTGTCTTGTCCTGCTGTCCGGTTCCTAACAGAATATCCGGCCATACTTTTTTTTTTTTTTTTTTTTTTTTCTTCTTTCTCTTCTCTCTCTCTCTCTCTCCACCTTGCTATGGACCCCATGAAAGCTCTGGTTGAGCAAATGCAAAGTCTCAACCAGCTTGTTCTGGACCTTACGCAACGGGTGCAGCAGGTAGAGTCTTTCCTGGGCCAGAATGCCATGCTATCTGCTGCTGCTCCCCCAGAACCTCCAGTGCAGCTTCCTGATAGGTTCAAAGGTGAGAGAAAGGCCTCTCCAATCTTCAGAGAGGGATGTAAGTTGTTTTTCAGACTTTGTCCCCGGTCCTCAGGGCCAGAGAGTGGGCATCATTGTGTCTCTATTACAGGGACCACCGCAGGAGTGGGCATTATTATGTCTCTCTTACAGGGACCTCCGCAGGAGTGGGCATTATTATGTCTCTATTACAGGGACCTCCGCAGGAGTGGGTATTATTATGTCTCTATTACAGGGACCACCGCAGGAGTGGGCATTATTATGTCTCTATTACAAGGACCTCCGCAGGAGTGGGCATTATTATGTCTCTATTACAAGGACCTCCGCAGGAGTGGGCATCATTATGTCTCTATTACAGGGACCTCCGCAGGAGTGGGCATCATTATGTCTCTATTACAGGGACCTCCGCAGGAGTGGGCATTATTATGTCTCTATTACAGGGACCTCCGCAGGAGTGGGCATTATTATGTCTCTATTACAGGGACCTCCGCAGGAGTGGGCATTATTATGTCTCTATTACAGGGACCTCCGCAGGAGTGGGCATTATTATGTCTCTATTACAGGGACCTCCGCAGGAGTGGGTATTATTATGTCTCTATTACAGGGACCTCCGCAGGAGTGGGTATTATTATGTCTCTATTACAGGGACCTCCGCAGGAGTGGGCATTATTATGTCTCTATTACAGGGACCTCCGCAGGAGTGGGTATTATTATGTCTCTTACAAGGACCTCCGCAGGAGTGGGCATTATTATGTCTCTATTACAGGGACCTCCGCAGGAGTGGGGATTATTATGTCTCTATTACAGGGACCTCCGCAGGAGTGGGCATTATTATGTCTCTATTACAGGGACCTCCGCAGGAGTGGGCATTATTATGTCTCTTACAGGGACCTCCGCAGGAGTGGGCATTATTATGTCACTCTTACAAGGACCTCCGCAGGAGTGGGCATTATTATGTCTCTATTACAGGGACCTCCGCAGGAGTGGGCATTATTATGTCTCTTACAGGGACCTCCGCAGGAGTGGGCATTATTATGTCACTCTTACAAGGACCTCCGCAGGAGTGGGCAGTATTATGTCTCTATTACAGGGACCTCCGCAGGAGTGGGCATTATTATGTCTCTATTACAGGGACCTCCGCAGGAGTGGGCATTATTATGTCTCTATTACAGGGACCTCCGCAGGAGTGGGTATTATTATGTCTCTTACAAGGACCTCCGCAGGAGTGGGCATTATTATGTCTCTATTACAGGGACCTCCGCAGGAGTGGGTATTATTATGTCTCTATTACAGGGACCTCCGCAGGAGTGGGCATTATTATGTCTCTATTACAGGGACCTCCGCAGGAGTGGGCATTATTATGTCTCTATTACAGGGACCTCCGCAGGAGTGGGTATTATTATGTCTCTTACAGGGACCTCCGCAGGAGTGGGCATTATTATGTCTCTATTACAGGGACCTCCGCAGGAGTGGGTATTATTATGTCTCTATTACAGGGACCTCCGCAGGAGTGGGCATTATTATGTCTCTATTACAGGGACCTCCGCAGGAGTGGGCATTATTATGTCTCTATTACAGGGACCTCCGCAGGAGTGGGCATCATTATGTCTCTATTACAGGGACCTCCGCAGGAGTGGGCATCATTATGTCTCTATTACAGGGACCTCCGCAGGAGTGGGCATTATTATGTCTCTATTACAGGGACCTCCGCAGGAGTGGGCATTATTATGTCTCTATTACAGGGACCTCCGCAGGAGTGGGCATTATTATGTCTCTATTACAGGGACCTCCGCAGGAGTGGGCATTATTATGTCTCTATTACAGGGACCTCCGCAGGAGTGGGTATTATTATGTCTCTATTACAGGGACCTCCGCAGGAGTGGGTATTATTATGTCTCTTACAAGGACCTCCGCAGGAGTGGGCATTATTATGTCTCTATTACAGGGACCTCCGCAGGAGTGGGTATTATTATGTCTCTATTACAGGGACCTCCGCAGGAGTGGGTATTATTATGTCTCTATTACAGGGACCTCCGCAGGAGTGGGCATTATTATGTCTCTTACAGGGACCTCCGCAGGAGTGGGCATTATTATGTCACTCTTACAAGGACCTCCGCAGGAGTGGGCATTATTATGTCTCTATTACAGGGACCTCCGCAGGAGTGGGCATTATTATGTCTCTATTACAGGGACCTCCGCAGGAGTGGGCATTATTATGTCTCTATTACAGGGACCTCCGCAGGAGTGGGTATTATTATGTCTCTTACAGGGACCTCCGCAGGAGTGGGCATTATTATGTCTCTATTACAGGGACCTCCGCAGGAGTGGGCATTATTATGTCTCTTACAAGGACCTCCGCAGGAGTGGGCATTATTATGTCTCTTACAAGGACCTCCGCAGGAGTGGGTATTATTATGTCTCTATTACAGGGACCTCCGCAGGAGTGAGTATTATTATGTCTCTTACAGGGACCTCCGCAGGAGTGGGTATTATTATGTCTCTATTACAGGGACCTCCGCAGGAGTGGGCATTATTATGTCTCTTACAGGGACCTCCGCAGGAGTGGGCATTATTATGTCTATTACAGGGACCTCCGCAGGAGTGGGCATTATTATGTCTCTTACAGGGACCTCCGCAGGAGTGGGCATTATTATGTCTCTATTACAAGGACCTCCGCAGGAGTGGGCATCATTATGTCTCTATTACAGGGACCTCCGCAGGAGTGGGTATTATTATGTCACTATTACAGGGACCTCCGCAGGAGTGGGTATTATTATGTCTCTATTACAGGGACCTCCGCAGGAGTGGGTATTATTATGTCACTATTACAAGGACCTCCGCAGGAGTGGGCATTATTATGTCTCTTACAGGGACCTCCGCAGGAGTGGGTATTATTATGTCTCTTACAGGGACCTCCGCAGGAGTGGGTATCATTATGTCTCTATTACAGGGACCTCCGCAGGAGTGGGCATTATTATGTCTCTTACAGGGACCTCCGCAGGAGTGGGTATTATTATGTCTCTATTACAGGGACCTCCGCAGGAGTGGGTATTATTATGTCTATTACAAGGACCTCCGCAGGAGTGGGCATTATTATGTCTCTTACAGGGACCTCCGCAGGAGTGGGCATTATTATGTCTCTTACAGGGACCTCCGCAGGAGTGGGTATTATTATGTCTCTTACAAGGACCTCCGCAGGAGTGGGTATTATTATGTCTCTATTACAAGGACCTCTGCAGGAGTGGGCATTATTATGTCTCTATTACAGGGACCTCCACAGGAGTGGGCATTATTATGTCTCTATTACAGGGACCTCCGCAGGAGTGGGTATTATTATGTCTCTCTTACAGGGACCTCCGCAGGAGTGGGCATTATTATGTCTCTTACAGGGACCTCTGCAGGAGTGGGCATTATTATGTCTCTATTACAAGGACCTCCGCAGGAGTGGGTATTATTATGTCTCTTACAGGGACCTCCGCAGGAGTGGGCATTATTATGTCTCTATTACAGGGACCTCCGCAGGAGTGGGTATTATTATGTCTCTCTTACAGGGACCTCCGCAGGAGTGGGTATTATTATGTCTCTATTACAGGGACCTCCGCAGGAGTGGGCATTATTATGTCTCTTACAGGGACCTCCGCAGGAGTGGGTATTATTATGTCTCTATTACAGGGACCTCCGCAGGAGTGGGCATTATTATGTCTCTATTACAGGGACCTCCGCAGGAGTGGGCATTATTATGTCTCTATTACAGGGACCTCCGCAGGAGTGGGTATTATTATGTCACTATTACAAGGACCTCCGCAGGAGTGGGCATTATTATGTCTCTTACAAGGACCTCCGCAGGAGTGGGCATTATAATGTCTCTATTACAGGGACCTCCGCAGGAGTGGGCATCATTATGTCTCTTACAGGGACCTCCGCAGGAGTGGGCATTATAATGTCTCTATTACAGGGACCTCCGCAGGAGTGGGCATCATTATGTCTCTATTACAGGGACCTCCGCAGGAGTGGGTATTATTATGTCTCTATTACAGGGACCTCCGCAGGAGTGGGCATTATTATGTCTCTATTACAGGGACCTCCGCAGGAGTGGGCATTATTATGTCTCTATTACAGGGACCTCCGCAGGAGTGGGCATTATTATGTCTCTATTACAGGGACCTCCGCAGGAGTGGGTATTATTATGTCACTATTACAAGGACCTCCGCAGGAGTGGGCATTATTATGTCTCTTACAAGGACCTCCGCAGGAGTGGGCATTATAATGTCTCTATTACAGGGACCTCCGCAGGAGTGGGCATCATTATGTCTCTTACAGGGACCTCCGCAGGAGTGGGCATTATAATGTCTCTATTACAGGGACCTCCGCAGGAGTGGGCATCATTATGTCTCTATTACAGGGACCTCCGCAGGAGTGGGCATTATTATGTCTCTATTACAGGGACCTCCGCAGGAGTGGGCATTATTATGTCTCTATTACAGGGACCTCCGCAGGAGTGGGTATTATTATGTCTCTATTACAGGGACCTCCGCAGGAGTGGGCATTATTATGTCTCTATTACAGGGACCTCCGCAGGAGTGGGCATTATTATGTCTCTATTACAGGGACCTCCGCAGGAGTGGGCATTATTATGTCTCTATTACAGGGACCACCGCAGGAGTGGGTATTATTATGTCTCTATTACAGGGACCTCCGCAGGAGTGGGCATTATTATGTCTCTATTACAGGGACCTCCGCAGGAGTGGGCATTATTATGTCTCTATTACAGGGACCTCCGCAGGAGTGGGCATTATTATGTCTCTTACAGGGACCTCCGCAGGAGTGGGTATTATTATGTCTCTTACAAGGACCTCCGCAGGAGTGGGCATTATTATGTCTCTATTACAAGGACCTCCGCAGGAGTGGGCATTATTATGTCTCTTACAGGGACCTCCGCAGGAGTGGGTATTATTATGTCTCTATTACAAGGACCTCCGCAGGAGTGGGCATTATTATGTCTCTTACAAGGACCTCCGCAGGAGTGGGCATTATTATGTCTCTATTACAGGGACCTCCGCAGGAGTGGGCATTATTATGTCTCTTACAGGGACCTCCGCAGGAGTGGGCATTATTATGTCTCTATTACAGGGACCTCCGCAGGAGTGGGCATTATTATGTCTCTATTACAAGGACCTCCGCAGGAGTGGGCATTATTATGTCTCTATTACAAGGACCTCCGCAGGAGTGGGCATTATTATGTCTCTTACAAGGACCTCCGCAGGAGTGGGCATTATTATGTCTCTTACAGGGACCTCCGCAGGAGTGGGCATTATTATGTCTCTATTACAAGGACCTCCGCAGGAGTGGGTATTATTATGTCTCTTACAAGGACCTCCGCAGGAGTGGGTATTATTATGTCTCTATTACAGGGACCTCCGCAGGAGTGGGCATTATTATGTCTCTATTACAGGGACCTCCGCAGGAGTGGGTATTATTATGTCTCTATTACAAGGACCTCCGCAGGAGTGGGCATTATTATGTCTCTTACAAGGACCTCCGCAGGAGTGGGCATTATTATGTCTCTATTACAGGGACCTCCGCAGGAGTGGGCATTATTATGTCTCTATTACAGGGACCTCCGCAGGAGTGGGTATTATTATGTCTCTTACAAGGACCTCCGCAGGAGTGGGTATTATTATGTCTCTTACAAGGACCTCCGCAGGAGTGGGCATTATTATGTCTCTTACAAGGACCTCCGCAGGAGTGGGTATTATTATGTCTCTTACAAGGACCTCCGCAGGAGTGGGCATTATTATGTCTCTATTACAGGGACCTCCGCAGGAGTGGGCATTATTATGTCTCTATTACAGGGACCTCCGCAGGAGTGGGCATTATTATGTCTATTACAGGGACCTCCGCAGGAGTGGGCATTATTATGTCTCTATTACAGGGACCTCCGCAGGAGTGGGCATTATTATGTCTCTTACAGGGACCTCCGCAGGAGTGGGTATTATTATGTCTCTATTACAGGGACCTCCGCAGGAGTGGGCATTATTATGTCTCTATTACAAGGACCTCCGCAGGAGTGGGTATTATTATGTCACTATTACAAGGACCTCCGCAGGAGTGGGCATTATTATGTCTCTATTACAAGGACCTCCGCAGGAGTGGGTATTATTATGTCACTTACAGGGACCTCCGCAGGAGTGGGCATTATTATGTCTATTACAGGGACCTCCGCAGGAGTGGGCATTATTATGTCTCTATTACAGGGACCTCCGCAGGAGTGGGCATTATTATGTCTCTTACAGGGACCTCCGCAGGAGTGGGTATTATTATGTCTCTATTACAGGGACCTCCGCAGGAGTGGGCATTATTATGTCTCTATTACAAGGACCTCCGCAGGAGTGGGCATTATTATGTCTCTATTACAGGGACCTCCCCAGGAGTGGGTATTATTATGTCTCTTACAAGGACCTCCGCAGGAGTGGGTATTATTATGTCTCTATTACAGGGACCTCCGCAGGAGTGGGTATTATTATGTCTCTATTACAAGGACCTCCGCAGGAGTGGGCATTATTATGTCTCTATTACAAGGACCTCCGCAGGAGTGGGCATTATTATGTCTCTTACAGGGACCTCCGCAGGAGTGGGTATTATTATGTCTCTATTACAAGGACCTCCGCAGGAGTGGGCATCATTATGTCTCTATTACAGGGACCTCCGCAGGAGTGGGTATTATTATGTCACTATTACAGGGACCTCCGCAGGAGTGGGTATTATTATGTCTCTATTACAGGGACCTCCGCAGGAGTGGGTATTATTATGTCACTATTACAAGGACCTCCGCAGGAGTGGGTATTATTATGTCTCTATTACAAGGACCTCCGCAGGAGTGGGCATTATTATGTCTCTATTACAGGGACCTCCGCAGGAGTGGGCATTATTATGTCTCTATTACAAGGACCTCCGCAGGAGTGGGCATTATTATGTCTCTATTACAGGGACCTCCGCAGGAGTGGGTATTATTATGTCACTATTACAGGGACCTCCGCAGGAGTGGGTATTATTATGTCTCTATTACAAGGACCTCCGCAGGAGTGGGCATTATTATGTCTCTATTACAAGGACCTCCGCAGGAGTGGGCATTATTATGTCTCTTACAGGGACCTCCGCAGGAGTGGGTATTATTATGTCTCTATTACAAGGACCTCCGCAGGAGTGGGCATCATTATGTCTCTATTACAGGGACCTCCGCAGGAGTGGGTATTATTATGTCACTATTACAGGGACCTCCGCAGGAGTGGGTATTATTATGTCTCTATTACAGGGACCTCCGCAGGAGTGGGTATTATTATGTCACTATTACAAGGACCTCCGCAGGAGTGGGTATTATTATGTCTCTATTACAAGGACCTCCGCAGGAGTGGGCATTATTATGTCTCTATTACAAGGACCTCCGCAGGAGTGGGCATTATTATGTCTCTATTACAAGGACCTCCGCAGGAGTGGGCATTATTATGTCTCTATTACAGGGACCTCCGCAGGAGTGGGTATTATTATGTCACTATTACAGGGACCTCCGCAGGAGTGGGTATTATTATGTCTCTATTACAAGGACCTCCGCAGGAGTGGGTATTATTATGTCTCTATTACAAGGACCTCCGCAGGAGTGGGCATTATTATGTCTCTATTACAAGGACCTCCGCAGGAGTGGGTATTATTATGTCTCTTACAGGGACCTCCGCAGGAGTGGGTATTATTATGTCTCTATTACAAGGACCTCCGCAGGAGTGGGCATTATTATGTCTCTTTTTTTTTTAATATATTTTTATTAAAATTTTCCACATAGTAGTTTTTTCACAGTTTCACAAGGTATTTCGGATATACACAATCAACGGTATCCCCAAACCCCTCCCCCCCCTCAACCCCCCCCCTTCCCCCCTCTCTCGCAGTACCTCTCTCCATGCCGCCCCTAGATCAACCAAAAACAACCTAGAACGGTGGTAGCGGAACCATAGATCAGAAATCTGACAAGTGTAGCGGAGATAATGACAACTCCTCTGCCCTCCAGTATTGGTCTGGGGTGTGGGCCCGATTAGTACAGTTTGAGTCTCCCCAGGGAACCCGCCAGATCCGCTTTCAGGTACCATTCTGTCAGTTTAAATGGGGAAATAGCATGAACAATTTCCTGGTCACTACAGAAGGAAGTTATAAACGATTTCCATTTAGAGATGAAGTGTGTAGTTTTCGTAGACTTATGCTGCTCAGCCTCCAGTTGGTCCATTGTCATATAGTATTTTACCTGGGCGACTACCTCAGAAACAGATGGGATGGTGGGTACAAGCCATTTGGTTAACAGACACCTCTTGGCCACTAAAATAAATATATGCATGAGATGGGAAATCGGGTTGTCGCCTTCAGGGATGTGGAGTATGATGGTAGGGGCTCGTATTGGTAACCTTTGGTGCAATTTGGACCACAACAATTCACTCAAGGCCGACCAGTATGAGTCCAGGACAGGGCAGGTCAGGAGACCATGTAAAAGGTCAGTGTTGGGTGTGTGGCACCGGGGACAGGCCGTGAGACGGTTGGGGTCTGTGGAAGTGCCCGGCAGTGAGAAGCCATATAGGGCGTGGTGCATTATTTTAAAATGCGTTTCCCTCCACCGTTCATTAATCACTGAAGCTCGTATTATACCCCAGCCCTTCAAGATGTTATCCTTCAGGCCGGTCTCCCCTAGCTTACGTTCCCAGTAATCGAACATTTGTGATTCCAAGTGCTCCAGACCTGATCGTTTGATGTCCTGATAGATAAGTGATAAGGAGTGACAGGCCTCCGAGCAGTCCACATAATTTTCCAGGATGCCTGGTTGTATTTCTCGTGACCAGTTCCCAAGGCGGGAAGTCAGGAAGGATGTGACTTGTCTATATGGTAAGAAGTGGCCTGCTCCCAGGCCTGTGGCTGCCCGTAGTTCTGCAAACGTCAAAAGTCTCGGCTCCGAGGCGTGGAGGAGGTCTCCGGCCTTTCGTATACCCCTAACCTTCCACATTGTAAACATTTTGTTCTCTCTTCCCATTGTGAACTCCGCATGGTTCCAGAGGTCCATATGCCGACTAGCTAGATACGATTGCTTTAGCAGGATCCTGACCTGTTTCCAAGCTGCAATGGTATCTCGAAATGACACACTGCCTTTTATGTTGGGCGGGAGGCAGGCGAATTTGGTGTGTAATATGGACTCTAGGGACCATGGGGAGGCCAGTGCAGACTCCAGGGGGATATTCGAGAACGGTCCCCCGCCTCTTAACCAATCTATGCTATGTCTCAATAGGCAAGCTAGGTTATAGTATCGTACGTCTGGCATGTTAAGGCCGCCTTTATCTTTTGGGAGTACTAATTTTTTATACGCAATGCGGGGGCGTTTATTTGCCCATATGAATGCGGTGAAAGCACGCTGCAGCGTCAGCACGTCCTGGCGTCGGAGGAGTAGGGGTATCATCTGGAGGGGGTACAACATTTTGGCAAAAGACATCATCTTCAGCAAGTGACATCTAGCTAGGAGGGGAAGAGGCAGGGCGGCCCATTTCTTGAGTTCTCGTACTATTTTTTGAATGATAGGGGGAAAATTTAGCGAGTAAAGCGAGTGCGGAGAACGGCCTACGTGTATTCCCAGGTAGCGTATGTGCGTGCGGGTGACCTTGACCGGAATGTCAGGGAGGATGGCTCTGTTGGTCGGGGAGGGAGCAAGGTCTAGCATTTCGCTCTTCGCAACGTTGATCTTATAACCTGAGCATTCCCCGAATCTCTGCAGCATCTTGAGGACTTCAGGTAGGTCTCGGTCCGGACGCTCCAAGAACAGGAGGAGGTCGTCCGCGAACAAGGCCACCTTAGCCTCCTGATTGCCTACTCTAATCCCTCTCACCTGCTTTGTGGCCTGTAGCTGGCGTGACAATGGTTCTATCGCAAGATTAAAAAGTAAAGGGGATAGGGGGCAGCCCTGCCTGGTCCCCTTCAATAAAGGAAAGGGAGGGGATAGGAAACCGGGGGTGGATACCCTCGCCAGAGGGGAATGATACATGGCCGCTATAAGATTGTGGAAGGCGGCAGGGAACTGCATTCTCTCTAGGACCGTCCGCAACCATCCCCAGCTCACGTTGTCAAAGGCTTTCTCAGCATCTACCGACAATATGGCTGGGGATGGGTGCAGGTCTGGGCGCAGATGGACTTCATCAAGGACCGCGATCACCCTTCTAATGTTGGATACTGCTGCCCTCCCCTTGATAAAGCCAACCTGTACTGGGGATATTAATCTCGGGAGGATGAGTGACAGTCTGTCCGCCATAATTTTGGCCACTATTTTGAGGTCCACATTGATTAGTGAAATGGGCCTATAGGAGTCTGGAAGAAGAACGTCTTTCCCGGGTTTTGGTATTACAACTACATGGGCTGTATTGCTTTGTGGCGGGATCACTCCATCTCCTGTCAAATAGGTGTTGTATAGTTTGGATAGTGATACTGACACATTGTCAGTTAAGATGGAATAGAAGTCCCCGGAAAATCCGTCTGGGCCAGGTGCTTTATTTTTGGGCAAATGAGAGATAGTTTCCTGCACCTCTGTTGCCGTAATAGGGGCATTCAGGGCCAGGCTCTCTTCTTCCGATAGGGAAGGTAAAAGATCCAACCATGGCTCAAGCGAATTTCCTAGGGGGGGGGTCAGCGGAGTAAAGCTTTGCATAGTAATCCCCAAAGACCTTATTAATGTCAGCGGGGGAGGTATGATATGTGCCTTGTGCATCTCTTAATTTAGTGACATGTGAGGGAGGGTTGGGGCCTTTGGCAAAGCGGGCCAGTAAACGGCCCGCCTTGTTTCCATATCTAAATAGCTGTGCCTCCAGGTGGGAGCGGCTTAAGGCCTCCTTCCTCCTGAGCCACAGGTCGTAGTCAGATTTGGCTTGTGACCATGCTTTCTGAAGTGTCGGGTTAGGATTTGCGAGAAAGGCGGTGTAGGCCACCCTTAGTTGTTGACTATAGTGAGCGAGGCGAGAGTTTGCTTTTTTCTTTTGGGAGGACACGTAGGCCATTATTCTACCCCTTAGCACCGCTTTCGCTGCATCCCAAAAGAGTTGGGCATCTTGGGTGTGAGCCTCATTATCGGAGGCATATGTCATCCACCATCCCCTTAACATGTCTTGAAAAGACTCATCCTTCGCCAAACCTAGGGGGAACTTCCACTGGAAGTCAGATCCACGGGGGTGCAGGTCAGTTACATCTAGACTAACCGGGGCATGGTCGGAGATTACCATCTCATGAATCTCAGATCGCCTTAATCTGGGAAGCAAGGGGGCGGATGCCAAGACGCCGTCAATACGGGACCAGGTGGAATGAACAGAGGAGAAGTGAGAGAATTCTCTCCCATCTGGGTGTAAGTGGCGCCACGTGTCGGTAAGACCGACTGTGCTAATAAAGTCCCCAAAGACGGCATCATTGGCAGACACCCTCCCCGGACCCACCTGTTTCCTTTTTCTATCCTCCAAAGGGGAAGGGACTGCATTAAAATCCCCGGACACCAGGACATGTCGTGACGGATCTGCCATCATTGATACCGCAAGCTCTGAAAAAAAGGGGCGAGAAGAGTCATTAGGACCGTATACATTATGAATTAGGAATTCTTCTGTACCAGTGTTTATTTTGACTACACAGTGCCTACCCTCTGTATCGCAACCCACTAGGGAAGCTGAACAAGAGAAGTGTTTGCTGATGAGTGTTAGCACCCCGGCCTTACGGTTATCAGAAGATGACCCAAACACTGGCCCCACCCACAATTTTCTCATTCTGTCAAAGTCAGCGGATGGTAAGTGGGTCTCCTGTAACAGGACCACATCAGGACGTAATTTTTTCAGATGACGTAGGACCATCATGCGTTTATGTGGAGATTTAAGCCCTTTAACGTTCCAGGAGATTATCCGCATAACCTGACAGAACCGAATAGATCATCTTCTGGCAACACGGAGAGAACGTACTGCGAGCATTTCCCCCCCCCCACCCTCCCATACCAACTCCCAACCAACCCTCCCACAACAGGACCCCCCCCCTCCCTCCCTTCCCAACCCCCAACCATCCCGACAACAACTGTTAACATGTAGTGAATAACCATCACAAACAACAAGGCAATCCCTAAGTGCTGATACCAGAACGTGTCTGGTAGGGATCCATGGTGCCTCATGGCCACCTTTTTTCCATGCGACAAGGCACAGGAGAGTACCTTCCTCCACATCTTCTAATGCCTTCATCCTTGGAGAGCATATCCCTGCCTCCGTTAGTGAAAAAAGGTATATCCTGTGGTGTGATTCACCGTGTCCCAGGGGAAATAAAGCTGTTGGCAACTTCCCCAACCAGGGGATAGACGGGGTAGCAGGATGCTTTCTCTAAAGGTAACCATAACAAGTCCACCTCTGAGGGTGGTAAGACCCGAAATCAACTGTGGGGTCCAGAGAAACATAGAACATAGCTTAGCCCCGGCGGGGCATAGGAGCGGAGCCGGAGCCTTCAAACCGGAGTAAGGGATGATCTCCTCTTGCGCTGTTCTTTGGGTAGCGAGTCACGAGACATCTCGGACCTCCTCGACTCTGTGGGCCACGAAGAGCTGGGGGGCCGCAAGGGGGACCTTGATGAGCTGGGCAGTGGATCTCCAGGGGGTCGCTCCTCACCCAGATAGGGATGAGTAGGTAATCCATCCGGCGGACGCAGGATGTAGGAAAGACCGTCCGCTGCAGCATCAGGAGAGGTGTAGGAGGAAGTGGAGCCGTCCTCATGAAACACCCGCAGGGTGGCTGGGTATATCAGGGCGAACTTGACTTTGTGCTTAAACAGGTCAGAGCATAGGGGTGAGAACAACCTGCGTCGTCTAGTTGTCTCCACAGAAAAGTCACTGAAAATCAGCAGCTTGCGATTCTGGTACGACAGCTCACCTTTATGGCGCCGAAACGCCTGCAAAATGTCCACCTTGTCAGTAAAGCGCAGAAATCTCACTATTATCTGCCGAGGTCGCTCTCTGGGTAATAGCGGCTTGGGAACCCCTTGTATCGGGCCCTGGCGTAGGTCCGGGCCGAGTCTATGGGCTCTCTCCACCTCGCATTCCCGTGGTAACCGCAGTAGCTGGGGGAGGGTTACCTCACAGAAATGTCTCAGATCTTTGGCCGGGACTGACTCCGGTACCCCCAGAATTCTCAGGTTGTTCCTGCGGGACCGGTCCTCAAGATCTTGGACCTTGTCCCACAGGTTCTTATTGTCTTCTTCCAGGGCGGCAAGCTGGGAGGATTGCTGGCCTATAAAGTCCTCCATGTTCTGCATTCTGGTTTCCACCTCATCCAGTCTCTCAGCATGTAGATTCACGTCAGACTGTAGTTGCTTAAGGGAGGTGGCGACTGTGGATGAGAGGGCTTCCTGCAGGTCAGGGGCTAGTTGTTTGGCCACCTCCAGGGCGATCTGCCTGTAATCTAGCTGGGGAGGTACCTGGTCGTCTTCTTGTTCCGAGTATTCCTCCTCAGAGAGCGTGCTCCCTGCATGTGTGGTTGCGCCCGCCATCTTGGAGCCTCGAGGCGCCGTCTTGCCTGCTTTCCCGGTCGCCTTGGTACGTGTTTTCTGACCCATTTTGTTGATAAAACGGTCCATGTGGGTCTGCTCTGCCCGGTGTCTCGTGTGGGTATTCGTAGGTAAGAGATTGCGGGTGTTATTTGCCTGGGACGGGAGCGGAGGCACGGAGCTGCTCTTCCCTGCGACCTCACAGCATGGCGCCGGAACCGGAAGCCCCATTATTATGTCTCTTACAGGGACCTCCGCAGGAGTGGGCATTATTATGTCTCTATTACAGGGACCTCCGCAGGAGTGGGTATTATTATGTCTCTATTACAAGGACCTCCGCAGGAGTGGGCATTATTATGTCTCTATTACAGGGACCTCCGCAGGAGTGGGCATTATTATGTCTCTATTACAGGGACCTCCGCAGGAGTGGGCATTATTATGTCTCTTACAGGGACCTCCGCAGGAGTGGGCATTATTATGTCTCTATTACAGGGACCTCCGCAGGAGTGGGTATTATTATGTCTCTATTACAAGGACCTCCGCAGGAGTGGGCATCATTATGTCTCTATTACAGGGACCTCCGCAGGAGTGGGCATTATTATGTCCCTATTACAAGGACCTCCGCAGGAGTGGGCATCATTATGTCTCTTACAAGGACCTCCGCAGGAGTGGGCATCATTATGTCTCTTACAAGGACCTCCGCAGGAGTGGGCATTATTATGTCTCTATTACAAGGACCTCCGCAGGAGTGGGCATCATTATGTCTCTATTACAGGGACCTCCGCAGGAGTGGGCATTATTATGTCTCTTACAAGGACCTCCGCAGGAGTGGGCATCATTATGTCTCTTACAAGGACCTCCGCAGGAGTGGGCATTATTATGTCTCTATTACAAGGACCTCCGCAGGAGTGGGCATTATTATGTCTCTATTACAGGGACCTCCGCAGGAGTGGGCATCATTATGTCTCTATTACAGGGACCTCCGCAGGAGTGGGCATTATTATGTCTCTATTACAGGGACCTCCGCAGGAGTGGGCATTATTATGTCTCTTACAAGGACCTCCGCAGGAGTGGGCATCATTATGTCTCTTACAAGGACCTCCGCAGGAGTGGGCATTATTATGTCTCTATTACAGGGACCTCCGCAGGAGTGGGCATTATTATGTCTCTTACAGGGACCTCCGCAGGAGTGGGCATTATTATGTCTCTATTACAGGGACCTCCGCAGGAGTGGGTATTATTATGTCTCTATTACACGGACCTCCGCAGGAGTGGGCATCATTATGTCTCTATTACAGGGACCTCCGCAGGAGTGGGCATTATTATGTCCCTATTACAAGGACCTCCGCAGGAGTGGGCATCATTATGTCTCTTACAAGGACCTCCGCAGGAGTGGGCATCATTATGTCTCTTACAAGGACCTCCGCAGGAGTGGGCATTATTATGTCTCTATTACAAGGACCTCCGCAGGAGTGGGCATCATTATGTCTCTATTACAGGGACCTCCGCAGGAGTGGGCATTATTATGTCTCTTACAAGGACCTCCGCAGGAGTGGGCATCATTATGTCTCTTACAAGGACCTCCGCAGGAGTGGGCATTATTATGTCTCTTACAGGGACCTCCGCAGGAGTGGGCATTATTATGTCTCTATTACAGGGACCTCCGCAGGAGTGGGCATTATTATGTCTCTATTACAGGGACCTCCGCAGGAGTGGGTATTATTATGTCTCTTACAGGGACCTCCGCAGGAGTGGGTATTATTATGTCTCTTACAGGGACCTCCGCAGGAGTGGGTATTATTATGTCTATTACAAGGACCTCCGCAGGAGTGGGTATTATTATGTCTCTATTACAGGGACCTCCGCAGGAGTGGGCATTATTATGTCTCTTACAAGGACCTCCGCAGGAGTGGGCATTATTATGTCTCTTACAGGGACCTCCGCAGGAGTGGGTATTATTATGTCTCTATTACAAGGACCTCCGCAGGAGTGGGCATTATTATGTCTATTACAGGGACCTCCGCAGGAGTGGGTATTATTATGTCTCTATTACAAGGACCTCCGCAGGAGTGGGCATTATTATGTCTCTTACAAGGACCTCCGCAGGAGTGGGTATTATTATGTCTCTATTACAAGGACCTCCGCAGGAGTGGGCATTATTATGTCTCTATTACAGGGACCTCCGCAGGAGTGGGCATTATTATGTCTCTATTACAGGGACCTCCGCAGGAGTGGGCATTATTATGTCTATTACAAGGACCTCCGCAAGAGTGGGTATTATTATGTCTCTATTACAGGGACCTCCGCAGGAGTGGGTATTATTATGTCTCTATTACAGGGACCTCCGCAGGAGTGGGTATTATTATGTCTCTATTACAGGGACCTCCGCAGGAGTGGGTATTATTATGTCTCTATTACAGGGACCTCCGCAGGAGTGGGTATTATTATGTCTCTTACAGGGACCTCCGCAGGAGTGGGCATTATTATGTCTCTTACAAGGACCTCCGCAGGAGTGGGTATTATTATGTCTCTTACAGGGACCTCCGCAGGAGTGGGCATTATTATGTCTCTATTACAGGGACCTCCGCAGGAGTGGGTATTATTATGTCTCTATTACAAGGACCTCCGCAGGAGTGGGCATCATTATGTCTCTATTACAGGGACCTCCGCAGGAGTGGGCATTATTATGTCTCTTACAAGGACCTCCGCAGGAGTGGGTATTATTATGTCTCTTACAAGGACCTCCGCAGGAGTGGGTATTATTATGTCTCTATTACAAGGACCTCCGCAGGAGTGGGCATCATTATGTCTCTATTACAAGGACCTCCGCAGGAGTGGGCATTATTATGTCTCTATTACAGGGACCTCCGCAGGAGTGGGTATTATTATGTCTCTTACAAGGACCTCCGCAAGAGTGGGTATTATTATGTCTCTATTACAGGGACCTCCGCAGGAGTGGGCATTATTATGTCTCTTACAAGGACCTCCGCAAGAGTGGGTATTATTATGTCTCTATTACAGGGACCTCCGCAGGAGTGGGCATCATTATGTCTCTATTACAGGGACCTCCGCAGGAGTGGGTATTATTATGTCTCTATTACAGGGACCTCCGCAGGAGTGGGTATTATTATGTCTCTATTACAGGGACCTCCGCAGGAGTGGGTATTATTATGTCTCTTACAGGGACCTCCGCAGGAGTGGGCATTATTATGTCTCTTACAAGGACCTCCGCAGGAGTGGGTATTATTATGTCTCTTACAGGGACCTCCGCAGGAGTGGGCATTATTATGTCTCTATTACAGGGACCTCCGCAGGAGTGGGTATTATTATGTCTCTATTACAAGGACCTCCGCAGGAGTGGGCATCATTATGTCTCTATTACAGGGACCTCCGCAGGAGTGGGCATTATTATGTCTCTTACAAGGACCTCCGCAGGAGTGGGCATCATTATGTCTCTTACAAGGACCTCCGCAGGAGTGGGTATTATTATGTCTCTATTACAAGGACCTCCGCAGGAGTGGGCATCATTATGTCTCTATTACAAGGACCTCCGCAGGAGTGGGCATTATTATGTCTCTATTACAGGGACCTCCGCAGGAGTGGGCATTATTATGTCTCTTACAAGGACCTCCGCAGGAGTGGGTATTATTATGTCTCTATTACAGGGACCTCCGCAGGAGTGGGTATTATTATGTCTCTATTACAGGGACCTCCGCAGGAGTGGGTATTATTATGTCTCTATTACAGGGACCTCCGCAGGAGTGGGTATTATTATGTCTCTTACAAGGACCTCCGCAGGAGTGGGCATCATTATGTCACTTACAGGGACCTCCGCAGGAGTGGGCATTATTATGTCTCTATTACAGGGACCTCCGCAGGAGTGGGTATTATTATGTCTCTTACAAGGACCTCCGCAGGAGTGGGCATCATTATGTCACTTACAGGGACCTCCGCAGGAGTGGGCATTATTATGTCTCTATTACAAGGACCTCCGCAGGAGTGGGCATTATTATGTCTCTATTACAGGGACCTCCGCAGGAGTGGGTATTATTATGTCTCTATTACAAGGACCTCCGCAGGAGTGGGCATTATTATGTCTCTTACAGGGACCTCCGCAGGAGTGGGCATTATTATGTCTCTTACAAGGACCTCCGCAGGAGTGGGCATTATTATGTCTATTACAGGGACCTCCGCAGGAGTGGGTATTATTATGTCTCTATTACAAGGACCTCCGCAGGAGTGGGCATTATTATGTCTCTTACAAGGACCTCCGCAGGAGTGGGCATTATTATGTCTCTATTACAAGGACCTCCGCAGGAGTGGGCATTATTATGTCTCTATTACAGGGACCTCCGCAGGAGTGGGCATTATTATGTCTATTACAAGGACCTCCGCAGGAGTGGGCATTATTATGTCTCTTACAAGGACCTCCGCAGGAGTGGGTATTATTATGTCTCTATTACAGGGACCTCCGCAGGAGTGGGCATTATTATGTCTCTTACAAGGACCTCCGCAGGAGTGGGTATTATTATGTCTCTATTACAAGGACCTCCGCAGGAGTGGGCATTATTATGTCACTATTACAGGGACCTCCGCAGGAGTGGGCATTATTATGTCTCTATTACAGGGACCTCCGCAGGAGTGGGTATTATTATGTCTCTATTACAAGGACCTCCGCAGGAGTGGGCATTATTATGTCTCTATTACAGGGACCTCCGCAGGAGTGGGCATTATTATGTCTCTTACAAGGACCTCCGCAGGAGTGGGTATTATTATGTCTCTATTACAGGGACCTCCGCAGGAGTGGGTATTATTATGTCTCTATTACAGGGACCTCCGCAGGAGTGGGTATTATTATGTCTCTTACAAGGACCTCCGCAGGAGTGGGTATTATTATGTCTCTATTACAAGGACCTCCGCAGGAGTGGGCATTATTATGTCTCTATTACAGGGACCTCCGCAGGAGTGGGCATTATTATGTCTCTATTACAGGGACCTCCGCAGGAGTGGGCATTATTATGTCTCTTACAGGGACCTCCGCAGGAGTGGGCATTATTATGTCTATTACAGGGACCTCCGCAGGAGTGGGCATTATTATGTCTCTATTACAAGGACCTCCGCAGGAGTGGGCATTATTATGTCTCTTACAGGGACCTCCGCAGGAGTGGGCATTATTATGTCTCTATTACAGGGACCTCCGCAGGAGTGGGCATTATTATGTCTATTACAGGGACCTCCGCAGGAGTGGGCATTATTATGTCTATTACAGGGACCTCCGCAGGAGTGGGCATTATTATGTCTCTTACAAGGACCTCCGCAGGAGTGGGCATTATTATGTCTCTTACAGGGACCTCCGCAGGAGTGGGCATTATTATGTCTCTATTACAGGGACCTCCGCAGGAGTGGGTATTATTATGTCTCTTACAGGGACCTCCGCAGGAGTGGGCATTATTATGTCTCTTACAGGGACCTCCGCAGGAGTGGGCATTATTATGTCTCTTACAGGGACCTCCGCAGGAGTGGGCATTATTATGTCTCTATTACAAGGACCTCCGCAGGAGTGGGCATTATTATGTCTCTATTACAGGGACCTCCGCAGGAGTGGGCATTATTATGTCTCTATTACAGGGACCTCCGCAGGAGTGGGCATTATTATGTCTCTATTACAAGGACCTCCGCAGGAGTGGGCATTATTATGTCTCTATTACAGGGACCTCCGCAGGAGTGGGCATTATTATGTCTATTACAGGGACCTCCGCAGGAGTGGGCATTATTATGTCTATTACAGGGACCTCCGCAGGAGTGGGCATTATTATGTCTCTTACAAGGACCTCCGCAGGAGTGGGCATTATTATGTCTCTTACAAGGACCTCCGCAGGAGTGGGCATTATTATGTCTCTTACAAGGACCTCCGCAGGAGTGGGCATTATTATGTCTCTATTACAGGGACCTCCGCAAGAGTGGGTATTATTATGTCTCTTACAGGGACCTCCGCAGGAGTGGGCATTATTATGTCTCTATTACAGGGACCTCCGCAGGAGTGGGTATTATTATGTCTCTTACAGGGACCTCCGCAGGAGTGGGCATTATTATGTCTCTATTACAGGGACCTCCGCAGGAGTGGGCATTATTATGTCTCTATTACAGGGACCTCCGCAGGAGTGGGCATTATTATGTCTCTATTACAAGGACCTCCGCAGGAGTGGGTATTATTATGTCTCTATTACAGGGACCTCCGCAGGAGTGGGTATTATTATGTCTCTATTACAGGGACCTCCGCAGGAGTGGGTATTATTATGTCTCTATTACAAGGACCTCCGCAGGAGTGGGCATTATTATGTCTCTTACAGGGACCTCCGCAGGAGTGGGCATTATTATGTCTCTTACAAGGACCTCCGCAGGAGTGGGCATTATTATGTCTCTTACAGGGACCTCCGCAGGAGTGGGCATTATTATGTCTCTATTACAAGGACCTCCGCAGGAGTGGGCATTATTATGTCTCTATTACAGGGGCCTCCGCAGGAGTGGGTATTATTATGTCTCTATTACAGGGACCTCCGCAGGAGTGGGTATTATTATGTCTCTTACAGGGACCTCCGCAGGAGTGGGTATTATTATGTCTCTATTACAGGGACCTCCGCAGGAGTGGGTATTATTATGTCTCTATTACAAGGACCTCCGCAGGAGTGGGTATTATGTCTATTACAGGGACCTCCGCAGGAGTGGGCATTATTATGTCTCTTACAGGGACCTCCGCAGGAGTGGGCATTATTATGTCACTCTTACAGGGACCTCCGCAGGAGTGGGCATTATTATGTCTCTATTACAGGGACCTCCGCAGGAGTGGGCATTATTATGTCTCTATTACAGGGACCTCCGCAGGAGTGGGCATCATTATGTCTCTTACAGGGACCTCCGCAGGAGTGGGCATTATTATGTCTCTATTACAGGGACCTCCGCAGGAGTGGGTATTATTATGTCTCTATTACAGGGACCTCCGCAGGAGTGGGTATTATTATGTCTCTATTACAGGGACCTCCGCAGGAGTGGGTATTATTATGTCTCTTACAGGGACCTCCGCAGGAGTGGGCATTATTATGTCTCTATTACAGGGACCTCCGCAGGAGTGGGTATTATTATGTCTCTATTACAGGGACCTCCGCAGGAGTGGGCATTATTATGTCTCTATTACAAGGACCTCCGCAGGAGTGGGTATTATTATGTCTCTATTACAGGGACCTCTCCAGGAGTGGGCATTATTATGTCTCTATTACAGGGACCTCCGCAGGAGTGGGCATTATTATGTCTCTATTACAGGGACCTCCGCAGGAGTGGGCATTATTATGTCACTCTTACAGGGACCTCCGCAGGAGTGGGCATTATTATGTCTCTTACAGGGACCTCCGCAGGAGTGGGTATTATTATGTCTCTATTACAGGGACCTCCGCAGGAGTGGGCATTATTATGTCTCTATTACAAGGACCTCCGCAGGAGTGGGCATTATTATGTCTCTTACAGGGACCTCCGCAGGAGTGGGTATTATTATGTCTCTTACAGGGACCTCCGCAGGAGTGGGCATCATTATGTCTCTATTACAGGGACCTCCGCAGGAGTGGGCATTATTATGTCTCTATTACAGGGACCTCCGCAGGAGTGGGTATTATTATGTCTCTTACAAGGACCTCCGCAGGAGTGGGCATTATTATGTCTATTACAAGGACCTCCGCAGGAGTGGGCATTATTATGTCTCTTACAAGGACCTCCGCAGGAGTGGGCATTATTATGTCTATTACAAGGACCTCCGCAGGAGTGGGCATTATTATGTCTCTATTACAGGGACCTCCGCAGGAGTGGGTATTATTATGTCTCTTACAGGGACCTCCGCAGGAGTGGGCATTATTATGTCTCTATTACAGGGACCTCCGCAGGAGTGGGTATTATTATGTCTCTTACAGGGACCTCCGCAGGAGTGGGTATTATTATGTCTCTTACAGGGACCTCCGCAGGAGTGGGTATTATTATGTCTCTATTACAAGGACCTCCGCAGGAGTGGGTATTATTATGTCTCTATTACAGGGACCTCCGCAGGAGTGGGCATTATTATGTCTCTTACAAGGACCTCCGCAGGAGTGGGTATTATTATGTCTCTATTACAAGGACCTCCGCAGGAGTGGGTATTATTATGTCTCTATTACAAGGACCTCCGCAGGAGTGGGTATTATTATGTCTCTATTACAGGGACCTCCGCAGGAGTGGGTATTATTATGTCTCTTACAAGGACCTCCGCAGGAGTGGGCATTATTATGTCACTCTTACAAGGACCTCTGCAGGAGTGGGTATTATAATGTCTATTACAAGGACCTCTGCAGGAGTGGGTATTATTATGTCTCTTACAAGGACCTCCGCAGGAGTGGGCCTTTTCTTTGCCTCCAGATGCCACTGAATTGTCTTCTGTGGATCAGTTTTTCTCTGCATTGGAGTTACTCTATGATGACCCTGACAGGGCAGCAGCAGCTGAGAGGCAGTTGATGACTTTGAGACAGGGCAAGCGACCAGTGGAGGAGTATTGTGCAGAGTTCCGCCAGTGGTGCGTTCCATCCGGGTGGAATGATCCAGCGCTTAGATGCAAGTTTAAGCAGGGGTTGTCTGATGGCATTAAGGATGCCTGGACAGGACACCCAGATCCCTCCACCCTTAAGCAGGCCATGAATTTGGCTATTCGTATAGACCGTAGACTCCGTGACAGACATAGGGAGAAAGTAGGCTCTGACACTTCTAAGACCTCTGTCCCCTGCTCTGTCAAACACTCTGTTGTTATCCCTGATATTCCTGAGGACGAGCCCATGCAGCTGGGACTATTGGACGCCAGGACCAGGCGAGAACACCGGAGACACAACTGTCTATGTTACTATTGTGGTGACAGCGGCCACTTCATCAGTTTCTGCCACAAGCGTCCCAAGCGGCAAGAAAACCTGCACCCAGATCATCGGCGTCCAGGTGACTCCCAGGAAGGTCACTTGGGCGCACAGGTACCCTCCGGCGAAATAAACATTGCTAGTTCTACTGTAACTGATTTGCCTGTATCTGATGTGAATTTATCATGTTCTTCTGCCCGTCCTGTCAGTAAGCCTGTTCTCCATGCCATGGACTCTTCTTCTGATGAATGGGAGTCAGATGGCAATCTTCTAAGTGAAGTTGAGTCCTGTGAGGGTCCTGAGGCCCCCCATAAAAGGGGGGGTACTGTCAGGATGGTATCTCTGCGGAGCGTCATGCGTCCCTCTGCTCGTGCTGTTCGGCCGAGAAGGCGCTGATTTTCTTGTATCCTGTTTCTGTGTTTTGTTTGCAGTGTGTGAACAGGGCCGGTTTTAGACTAAATGTGGCCCTGGGCAAAGTTGAAGGTGGGGCCCCATATGCTGAAATATTGTAGCAACAATTTAAGGTCCCCATACATTTTACACTTTTGTTGGTGGTACCTGCTGCTCGTGGTGGGTTCGGCCATCAGTGTAAGGTGTATGGGGCTCTCTGGACAGTCTGACAGATGACATCAGTGGACATAGGGGGTCGGACTTGATGGAAAATCAACACCCAACCTCTTTGTTCTCAGAGAGATAAGCCGCCATCAGATCTGTCTGGCTATAGCTTATCCCTCTTATAGAGAACACAGGAACACTCATCTGTGCAGAACATTCCTGTGTATGGGGAGGACGGGGCCGGATGGGAGAGAGAATTGTCAGCTGAAGGATTGTTCAGCCAGCAGCTACTGAAAGTGTACGGACAGTATAAGGGCCGTACTACACGGCCTGATATTCCGGAGAAGTGAGCGCCAATCTAGTAGAATGGAGCTCGCTTACAGAGCCTACTACATGGCTCAATTATCGTGCAGCAAAGGCTGTATGTATATATATATATATATATATATCATTAGTGATGTCTGTGCAGCCCTTCCTGTATATAGTGAACAATAAAGATATATACTACCTGATCACGTTCCCTGGTGTCCTCCGGCCTTGTCTGTGGGATCCCCCAGTCACCGCAGCTGCAGCTCTCACTTCTAGTCCTCTCTCTGAAGTGATCGGCCGCTCAGGTAATCACTGGCCGTAACAAACAGACAAAGCCTGAGGACACCAGGAACATGATCGGGTAAGCAACAGCTTTATTATTTTATATGCACATCAGCCAATGATATTTAAACTTGCCAAAAGAAAACGATCAGTTGATGATTGTTGTCTTTATTACACAGAGCGATATCGTCCGGATTCGAACAATTTTCGCTCCTTGTATTAGGGCCCTTATTCACATTGAGTCAGTTCAGAAGGTTACATGCCAGGACTGCCGCTAGTGTACATGCCGGGACTGCCGCTACTGTACATGCCAGGACTGCCGCTACTGTACATGCCAGGACTGCCGCTAGTGTTGTAAACACAAGAACTATTTATATGAATTGTTTTAAAAAATAAATTAAAAAAAATCACTATATCAGGACCAAATATTACCTCCATACCGTTATTGAAGAAAACACACTATATACAGGCCAATATTACTACCATAGAGTGACCACCACATAATGACTCTATATACACTATATACAATCCAATATTACCGCCATAGACTGACCACCACATAATGACTCTATATACACTATATACAGACCAATATTACTGCCATAGAGTGACCACAGCGTAATGACTCTATATACAGACCAATATTAGCACCACACCATAACCACCACATAATGACTCTATATACACTATATACAATCCAATATTACCGCCATAGACTGACCACCACATAATGACTCTATATACAGACCAATATTACCACCATAGACTGACCGCCACATAATGACTCTATATTATATACAGACCAATATTAGCACCACACCATAACCGCCACATAATGACACTATACATTCTATATACAGACCAATATTACTGCCATAGACTGACCACCACATAATATAGTTCTGTATATAATGCATACATAGAGTCATTATGTGGCGGTTATGGTGTGGTGCTAATATTGGTCTGTATATAATATAGAGTCATTATGTGGCGGTCAGTCTATGGTGGTAATATTGGTCTGTATATAGAATGTATAGTGTCATTATGTGGCGGTTATGGTGTGGTGCTAATATTGGTCTGTATATACTGTAGAGTCATTATGCAGTGATCAGTCTATGGTGGTAATATTGGTCTGTATATAGAGTCATTATACAGGGGTCAGTCTATGGTGGTAATATTGGTCTGTATATAGAGTCGTTATGCAGTGGTCAGTCTATGGCGGTAATATTGGTCTGTATATAGAGTCATTATACAGGGGTCAGTCTATGGTGGTAATATTGGTCTGTATATAGAGTCATTATGTGGCAGTCACTCTATGGCAGTAATGACTGTATATAAACACTATATACAGACCAATATTACCCCCATAGACTGACCCCTGTATAATGACTCTATATACAGACCAATATTACCGCCATAGACTGACCACTGCATAACGACTCTATATACAGACCAATATTACCCCCATAGACTGACCACCACATAATGACACTATACATTCTATATACAGACCAATATTACTGCCATAGAGTGACCGCCACATAATGACTCTATGTATGCATTATATACAGAACTATATTATGTGGTGGTCAGTCTATGGCAGTAATGACTCTATATACACTATATACAGACTAATATTACCCCCATACAGTGACCACCACCTAAGGACTGAATACCACCTTATTTTTTTCTCAATAAAACACACCGTATTGCCTTAGTGACATCATCATACACTATACATAGGAGCTGCAGCCAATCACCGGTCACCTGCAGCAATTACATAGGACGGATGAGGCCGGACAATGGCTGCAGCTCCTATATACAGTCTATTCACTTCTACACCTCTGCTGGACAGGGGAGTCAGCAGTGCTGATACACACATACACACTATACAATATATATATATATATATATATATATATATATATATATATATATATACATACACACACACACACACTATACAATATATATATATATACACACACACTAACACATCCATGAAAACACATACAAATCAAAACCATACAGTCCATACAGTACACAGACATGTAACACACTACATTCATCCCTCACTGCACACTACATATACAGTATACTTACTACCACTAGCAGCATGCTGGGAGTAGTGGTGCATCCTCTAATGTCCATGCAGCAGCAGCAGGTTGGGATCCTCACACTGCAGCCTGCAGCCCTCTCCTCCATGTCCCGACTGCTGTAATATTACACCATGTGACACAGGGGAGGTCACATGGTGTAGTGAAGCTGGAGGGAGGGGGAGGGGAGGAAGCACACTCCGGAGCAGAGCGTCCTGCAGCCTCTATGTGACCCGATATCAGCCATCAGCTGTAGCCAGGGATCACTGCCAGAGGCTGCAGGACGCTGTCTGTGCACTCCTGCCACTGACACATACTGTAACTGGGGCAGGGGGCCCCTGGGGGATGGGGGCCCTAGGCATTTGCCCTGTCTGCCCCCCCCTAACGCCGGCCCTGTGTGTGAACACTGGTTTATATGCTCACCTTTGTTGGGAGACACACCCGACTTCACCTGCTGAGTTCTGTCTGGCCATGTCAGGGTTAATCTGTGTTCTGGTTCTGCTGTGACTGACAGGTCTTCCTGCCAGTGATCTGTCTTGTTCTCAGTTGTCTGTGCTTGGAGATCAGGGGGATGGTCCAATTATGTTCGGGATCAGATCCCCGGCCTCCTATATAACTACCTCAGTCTGTGCTCTCATGGCCGGATATTGAGCTTGTCTCTGCCTGGTTCTGTGTTTCTATTCTTGCTCTGTTGATTCTGTCCCTGCTTTGTATCTCTGACCATTCCTGCTTGCTGCCCCTGACCATACTGCCTGTTTATTGACTTTGCCTTCGGATTGTGATTTTGTACTTTTGCTGCCCGATTGTTGTGACCCGGACTGTTGACCATTCGTTATTGTGTTTTGTCTGTCTGTCTTGTCCTTGTGTCCCACCTAGCCAGTGCAGGGACCGCCGCCCAGTTGCTCGCCGCCATCTTAGGGCGGATTGTGGCAAATAGGTAGAGGACAGTGGGCGGGGCTGAGCTTAAGGCTCACTGTCTTGTCTTGTCCTGCTGTCTGGTTCCTAACAGCAAGAAGAAGCTGGCGGGACCCCTGCACCTAAGGTGCCCACCTCTCAGCTCTGTCTGCAGAAGCCTCACCCCTGTGGTAAGCCCCCCACCTACTTACCTTCTCATCTGGCCCCTCCTCCCGGGAGCAGTACTAATAGGGAGTCTCCTCTTCCTCCAGGGTGAGACTGGTCGTCTGCTGGGACTAGCAGATGAAGGATATGGGGCTGGCCGGATACAGGACACAAGTCTGACGGCCGGCTCCTCTCCTGCACAATGCTACCCGAACTATGCTGTTTCTGTAACCAATGTCTTACTATGTGGTGCCGGGGAGGGAGCTGCTGTGCCGGGGAGGGAGCTGCTGTGCCGGGGAGGGAGCTGTGCCGGGGAGGGAGCTGCTGTGCCGGGGAGGGAGCTGCTGTGCCGGGGAGGGAGCTGCTGTGCCGGGGAGGGAGCTGCTGTGCCGGGGAGGGAGCTGCTGTGCCGGGGAGGGAGCTGCTGTGCAGGGGAGGGAGCTGTGCAGGGAGGGAGCTGCTGTGCCGGGGAGGGAGCTGCTGTGCAGGGGAGGGAGCTGTGCCGGGGAGGGAGCTGCTGTGCCGGGGAGGGAGCTGCTGTGCCGGGGAGGGAGCTGCTGTGTCGGGGAGGGAGCTGCTGTGCAGGGAGGGAGCTGCTGTGTCGGGGAGGGAGCTGCTGTGCCGGGGAGGGAGCTGCTGTGCAGGGGAGGGAGCTGTGCAGGGAGGGAGCTGCTGTGCCGGGGAGGGAGCTGCTGTGCAGGGGAGGGAGCTGTGCCGGGGAGGGAGCTGCTGTGCCGGGGAGGGAGCTGCTGTGTCGGGGAGGGAGCTGCTGTGCAGGGAGGGAGCTGCTGTGTCGGGGAGGGAGCTGCTGTGTCGGGGAGGGAGCTGCTGTGTCGGGGAGGGAGCTGCTGTGCATGGAGGGAGCTGTGCATGGAGGGAGCTGTGCATGGAGGGAGCTGTGCGGGGAGGGAGCTGCTGTGTCGGGGAGGGAGCTGCTGTGCATGGAGGGAGCTGTGCGGGGAGGGAGCTGCTGTGTCGGGGAGGGAGCTGCTGTGCATGGAGGGAGCTGTGCGGGGAGGGAGCTGCTGTGTCGGGGAGGGAGCTGCTGTGCATGGAGGGAGCTGTGCGGGGAGGGAGCTGCTGTGTCGGGGAGGGAGCTGCTGTGCATGGAGGGAGCTGCTGTGCCGGGGAGGGAGCTGCTGTGCCGGGGAGGGAGCTGCTGTGCCGGGGAGGGAGCTGCTGTGCCGGGGAGGGAGCTGCTGTGCCGGGGAGGGAGCTGCTGTGCCGGGGAGGGAGCTGCTGTGCCGGGGAGGGAGCTGCTGTGCCGGGGAGGGAGCTGCTGTGCCGGGGAGGGAGCTGCTGTGCCGGGGAGGGAGCTGCTGTGTCGGGGAGGGAGCTGCTGTGCCGGGGAGGGAGCTGCTGTGTCGGGGAGGGAGCTGCTGTGTCGGGGAGGGAGCTGCTGTGTCGGGGAGGGAGCTGCTGTGCAGGGGAGGGAGCTGCTGTGTCGGGGAGGGAGCTGCTGTGCATGGAGGGAGCTGTGCGGGGAGGGAGCTGCTGTGTCGGGGAGGGAGCTGCTGTGCATGGAGGGAGCTGTGCGGGGAGGGAGCTGCTGTGTCGGGGAGGGAGCTGCTGTGCATGGAGGGAGCTGTGCGGGGAGGGAGCTGCTGTGCCGGGGAGGGAGCTGCTGTGCCGGGGAGGGAGCTGCTGTGCCGGGGAGGGAGCTGCTGTGCCGGGGAGGGAGCTGCTGTGCGGGGAAAACCAGACATTAAGCTTTTGAGTGACACTTGATAAAGAGAGGGGAGTGGTCTGTAAACGCGTTGTCGCTGGCATAATTCTTTTAATAAATTTTATGATACTTTATATCACCATTACCCCTTGGACCTGCGCCTGTTTTAGCCGCCTTGGAGTGGAGGAAGATACGGTGGATATGACCCCTTATCCCTGCCCCCTCACACCTACCCCCTCACACCTGCCTCCTCATCCCTGCCTCCTTATACCTGCCTCCTCATCCCTGCCCCCTCACACCTGCCTCCTCACACCTGCCTCCTCATCCCTGCCCCCTCACACCTGCCTCCTCATCCCTGCCTCCTCATCCCCGCCTCCTCATCCCTGCCCCCTCATCCCTGCCTCCTCATCCCTGCCTCCTCATCCCTGCCTCCTCATCCCTGCCTCCTCATCCCTGCCTCCTCATCCCTGCCTCCTTATACCTGCCTCCTCATCCCTGCCTCCTCATCCCCGCCTCCTCATCCCTGCCCCCTCATCCCTGCCTCCTCATCCCTGCCTCCTCATCCCTGCCCCCTCATCCCTGCCTCCTCATCCCTGCCTCCTCATCCCTGCCCCCTCACACCTGCCTCCTCATCCCTGCCCCCTCACACCTGCCTCCTTATACCCGCCTCCTCATCCCTGCCTCCTCATCCCTGCCTCCTCATCCCTGCCTCCTCATCCCTGCCTCCTCATCCCTGCCTCCTCATCCCTGCCCCCTCACACCTGCCTCCTCATCCCTGCCCCCTCACACCTGCCTCCTTATACCTGCCTCCTCATCCCTGCCCCCTCACACCTGCCTCCTTATACCTGCCTCCTTATACCTGCCTCCTCATCCCTGCCCCCTCACACCTGCCTCCTCATCCCTGCCCCCTCACACCTGCCTCCTCATCCCTGCCCCCTCACACCTGCCCCCTCACACCTGCCCCCTCATCCCTGCCCCCTCACCCCTGCCTCCTTATACCTGCCTCCTTATACCTGCCTCCTTATACCTGCCTCCTCATCCCTGCCTCCTCATCCCTGCCTCCTCATCCCTGCCTCCTTATACCTGCCCCCTCATCCCTGCCTCCTCATCCCTGCCTCCTCATCCCTGCCTCCTCATCCCTGCCTCCTTATACCTGCCTCCTTATACCTGCCTCCTTATACCTGCCTCCTTATACCTGCCTCCTCATCCCTGCCTCCTCATCTCTGCCTCCTCATCCCTGCCTCCTTATACCTGCCCCCTCATCCCTGCCTCCTCATCCCTGCCTCCTCATCCCTGCCTCCTCATCCCTGCCTCCTTATACCTGCCTCCTCATCCCTGCCTCCTCATCCCTGCCTCCTTATACCCGCCTCCTCATCCCTGCCCCCTCATCCCTGCCCCCTCATCCCTGCCTCCTCATCCCTGCCTCCTCATCCCTGCCCCCTCACACCTGCCTCCTCATCCCTGCCCCCTCACACCTGCCTCCTTATACCTGCCTCCTCATCCCTGCCCCCTCACACCTGCCTCCTTATACCTGCCTCCTCATCCCTGCCCCCTCACACCTGCCTCCTCATCCCTGCCCCCTCACACCTGCCTCCTCATCCCTGCCCCCTCACACCTGCCTCCTCATCCCTGCCCCCTCACACCTGCCCCCTCACACCTGCCCCCTCATCCCTGCCCCCTCACCCCTGCCTCCTTATACCTGCCTCCTTATACCTGCCTCCTTATACCTGCCTCCTTATACCTGCCTCCTCATCCCTGCCTCCTCATCTCTGCCTCCTCATCCCTGCCTCCTTATACCTGCCCCCTCATCCCTGCCTCCTCATCCCTGCCTCCTCATCCCTGCCTCCTCATCCCTGCCTCCTTATACCTGCCTCCTCATCCCTGCCTCCTCACACCTGCTCCCTCATCCCTGCCCCCTCACACCTGCCCCCTCATCCCTGCCTCCTCATCCCTGCCTCCTCATCCCTGCCCCCTCATCCCTGCCTCCTCATCCCTGCCTCCTCATCCCTGCCTCCTCACCCCTGCCTCCTCATCCCTGCCTCCTCACCCCTGCCTCCTCACCCCTGCCTCCTCATCCCTGCCCCCTCATCCCTGCCCCCTCATCCCTGCCTCCTCATCCCTGCCTCCTCATCCCTGCCTCCTCACACCTGCCTCCTCATCCCTGCCCCCTCATCCCTGCCTCCTCACACCTGCCTCCTCATCCCTGCCTCCTTATACCTGCCTCCTCATCCCTGCCTCCTCATCCCTGCCTCCTTATACCTGCCTCCTTATCCCCGCCCCCCTCATCCCTGCCCCCTCACACCTGCCTCCTCATCCCTGCCTCCTCACCCCTGCCTCCTTATACCTGCCTCCTCATCCCTGCCTTCTCACACCTGCCCCCTCACACCTGCCTCCTCACACCTGCCCCCTCATCCCTGCCTCCTCATCCCTGCCTCCTTATACCTGCCTCCTTATACCTGCCTCCTTATACCTGCCTCCTTATCCCTGCCTCCTTATCCCTGCCTCCTCATCCCTGCCTCCTCATCCCTGCCTCCTCATCCCTGCCTCCTCATCCCTGCCTCCTCACACCTGCCTCCTCATCCCTGCCTCCTCATCCCTGCCTCCTCATCCCTGCCTCCTCATCCCAGCCTCCTTATACCTGCCCCCTCATCCCTGCCCCCTCATCCCTGCCCCCTCATCCCTGCCTCCTCATCCCTGCCTCCTCATCCCTGCCTCCTCATCCCTGCCTCCTCACACCTGCCTCCTCATCCCTGCCTCCTCATCCCTGCCTCCTCATCCCCGCCCCCTCATCCCTGCCTCCTCATCCCTGCCTCCTCATCCCTGCCCCCTCATCCCTGCCCCCTCACACCTGCCTCCTCATCCCCGCCCCCTCACACCTGCCTCCTCATCCCCGCCCCCTCACACCTGCCCCCTCACACCTGCCTCCTCACCCCTGCCCCCTCATCCCTGCCTCCTCACACCTGCCTCCTCATCCCTGCCTCCTCATCCCTGCCTCCTCACCCCTGCCTCCTTATACCTGCCTCCTCATCCCTGCCTCCTCATCCCTGCCTCCTTATCCCTGCCTCCTCACACCTGCCCCCTCACACCTGCCTCCTCATCCCCGCCCCCTCATCCCTGCCTCCTCATCCCTGCCCCCTCATACCTGCCTCCTCATCCCTGCCTCCTCACACCTGCCTCCTCACACCTGCCTCCTCATCCCTGCCCCCTCATCCCTGCCCCCTCACACCTGCCCCCTCATCCCTGCCTCCTCACACCTGCCTCCTCATCCCTGCCTCCTCATCCCTGCCTCCTCATCCCTGCCTCCTCATCCCTGCCTCCTCATCCCTGCCCCCTCATCCCTGCCTCCTCATCCCTGCCTCCTCATCCCTGCCCCCTCATCCCTGCCTCCTCACACCTGCCTCCTCATCCCTGCCTCCTCACCCCTGCCTCCTTATACCTGCCTCCTCATCCCTGCCTCCTCATCCCTGCCTCCTCATCCCTGCCTCCTTATACCTGCCCCCTCACACCTGCCCCCTCACACCTGCCTCCTCATCCCTGCCTCCTCACACCTGCCCCCTCATCCCCGCCTCCTCATCCCTGCCTCCTCATACCTGCCTCCTCATCCCTGCCTCCTTATACCTGCCCCCTCATCCCTGCCTCCTCATCCCTGCCTCCTCATCCCTGCCCCCTCATCCCTGCCTCCTCATCCCTGCCTCCTTATACCTGCCTCCTTATACCTGCCTCCTCATCCCTGCCTCCTCACCCCTGCCCCCTTATACCTGCCTCCTCATCCCTGCCTCCTCATCCCTGCCTCCTCATCCCTGCCTCCTCATCCCTGCCCCCTTATACCTGCCTCCTCATCCCTGCCTCCTTATACCTGCCTCCTTATACCTGCCTCCTCATCCCTGCCTCCTCACCCCTGCCCCCTTATACCTGCCTCCTCACACCTGCCTCCTTATACCTGCCTCCTTATACCTGCCTCCTCATCCCTGTCTCCTTATACCTGCCTCCTCATCCCTGCCTCCTCACACCTGCCTCCTCATCCCTGCCTCCTCATCCCTGCCTCCTCATCCCTGCCTCCTCATCCCTGCCTCCTCATCCCTGCCCCCTCATCCCTGCCCCCTCACACCTGCCTCCTCATCCCCGCCCCCTCACACCTGCCTCCTCATCCCCGCCCCCTCACACCTGCCCCCTCACACCTGCCTCCTCACCCCTGCCCCCTCATCCCTGCCCCCTCACACCTGCCTCCTCATCCCTGCCCCCTCACACCTGCCTCCTCATCCCTGCCTCCTCACACCTGCCTCCTCATCCCCGCCCCCTCACACCTGCCTCCTTATACCTGCCTCCTCATCCCTGCCTCCTCATCCCTGCCTCCTCATCCCTGCCCCCTCATCCCTGCCCCCTCATCCCCGCCCCCTCACACCTGCCTCCTCATCCCCGCCCCCTCACACCTGCCCCCTCACACCTGCCTCCTCACCCCTGCCCCCTCATCCCTGCCTCCTCACACCTGCCTCCTCATCCCTGCCTCCTCATCCCTGCCTCCTCATCCCTGCCTCCTCATCCCTGCCTCCTCATCCCCGCCCCCTCATCCCTGCCTCCTCATCCCTGCCTCCTTATACCTGCCTCCTTATACCTGCCTCCTTATCCCTGCCTCCTCATCCCTGCCCCCTTATACCTGCCTCCTCACCCCTGCCCCCTTATACCTGCCTCCTCATCCCTGCCTCCTCATCCCTGCCCCCTCATCCCTGCCCCCTCATCCCTGCCTCCTCATACCTGCCTCCTCATCCCTGCCTCCTCATCCCTGCCTCCTCATCCCTGCCTCCTCACCCCTGCCCCCTTATACCTGCCTCCTCACCCCTGCCTCCTTATACCTGCCTCCTCACCCCTGCCTCCTCATCCCTGCCCCCTCATCCCTGCCTCCTTATCCCTGCCTCCTCACCCCTGCCTCCTCATCCCTGCCTCCTCATCCCTGCCTCCTTATACCTGCCTCCTCACCCCTGCCTCCTCATCCCTGCCTCCTTATACCTGCCCCCTCATCCCTGCCTCCTCATCCCTGCCTCCTCATCCCTGCCTCCTCATCCCTGCCTCCTCATCCCTGCCTCCTTATACCTGCCCCCTCATCCCCGCCCCCTCACACCTGCCTCCTCATCCCTGCCCCCTCATCCCCGCCTCCTCACACCTGCCCCCTCATCCCTGCCTCCTTATCCCCGCCCCCTCATCCCTGCCTCCTCATCCCCACCCCCTCACAACTGCCCCCTCATCCCTGCCTCCCCATCCCTGCCTCCTTATACCTGCCCCCTCATCCCTGCCTCCTCATCCCCACCCCCTCACAACTGCCCCCTCATCTCTGCCTCCTTATCCCCGCCCCCTCACACCTGCCCCCTCATCTCCGCCTCCTTATCCCTGCCCCCTCATACCTGTCCTCTTATCCCCACCCCCTTATTCCCGCCCCCTCATTCCTGTCCCCTTATCTCCGCCCCCTCATCCCTGCCCCCTCATCCCCGCCTCCTTATCCCCGCCCCCTCATACCTGTCCCCTTATCCCCGCCCCCTCATCCCCGCCCCCTCATCCCCACCCCCTTATTCCCGCCCCCTCCTCCCCACCCCCTTATTCCCGCCCCCTCATCCCCACCCCCTTATTCCCGCCCCCTCATACCTGTCCCCTTATCCCCGCCCCCTCACACCTGCCCCCTCATCTCCGCCTCCTTATCCCAGCCCCCTCATCCCCGCCCCCTTATCTCCGCCCCCTCATACCTGCCCCCTCATCCCCGCCTCCTCACACCTGCCCCCTCATCTCCGCCTCCTTATCCCTGCCTCCTTATCCCCGCCCCCTCATCCCCGCCTCCTCACACCTGCCCCCTCATCTCCGCCTCCTTATCCCCGCCCCCTCATCCCTGCCTCCTTATCCCCGCCCCCTCATCCCTGCCTCCTTATCCCCGCCCCCTCATCCCCGCCCCCTCATCCCCGCCTCCTCATCCCTGCCCCCTCATCCCTGCCCCCTCACACCTGCCCCCTCATCCCCGCCTCCTCACACCTGCCCCCTCATCCCCACCCCCTTATCCCCGCCTCCTTATCCCCGCCCCCTCATACCTGTGCCCTTATCCCCGCCCCCTCACACCTGATACGTTGCCATAACTGACAGATAATAGAGCGCAGAATCAGACGACTCGGGATGGGCGGAGTTACAGTAGGAGAAGTCTCCCAGGACTGGCTCCAGCTTTCCCGGCACCCGGAGCGGCACAGCTGCCGGTGGATCCTATGGAAGACCTGCACTTTGTTCCCCCTGTAAATTTGCTCATCCCCAGAGACAAGTGTCCATTGAGTTTGGTTGGAGTGTTGTTTGCTATGTCACAGCCCGCCCCCTGTACCTCAGTGCTCTGGTAAATGACATCACCACTATGACGTAGTTTGTTTTCTTTAAATGTCCTGCGGTAACCCCAGCAACAGATACCCGCCAGAGGGGGCGGGGTCTGCACAGATAGATCCTGTGGCCCCGCCCACCTGACCGTGACGTAATAAGCCGAGCGCTTCCATCTCCATCCTCGGTATTGTTCTATTTGTGGAGCGGCGGTCACGTGTCCCTACTGGAGCCTGCACTGACGGGCCGTGACAGGACACCGGGAAGCCGGGACACGGGAGCGGGACCTCCGGACACACGGGAGCGGGGCGGCACCGCTGAGGACGCCGTCTGTCACGGTAAGAGATGGGCACTGCTCGTCCATCACGTCTTCTGTCAGGAGTTACTGATGTCACGTGATGTCTGCTGCCTAATAGTGTATGTAGTGTATCAGCACCGCCCTCCCCTCACAGAGGCTCACAGAGCACTGCCCTCCCCTCACAGAGCCTCACAGAGCACCGCCCTCCCCTCACAGAGGCTCACAGAGCACTGCCCTCCCCTCACAGAGCCTCACAGAGCACCGCCCTCCCCTCACAGAGGCTCACAGAGCGCTGCCTCCCCTCACAGAGCACTGCCCTCCCCTCACAGAGCACTGCCTCCCCTCACAGAGCGCTGCCCTCCCCTCACAGAGCACTGCCCTCCCCTCACAGAGCCTCACAGAGCACCGCCCTCCCCTCACAGAGCGCTGCCTCCCCTCACAGAGCACTGCCCTCCCCTCACAGAGCACTGGCCTCCCCTCACAGAGCACTGGCCTCCCCTCACAGAGCACTGGCCTCCCCTCACAGAGCACTGGCCTCCCCTCACAGAGCACTGGCCTCCCCTCACAGAGCACTGGCCTCCCCTCACAGAGCACTGGCCTCCCCTCACAGAGGCTCACAGAGCGCTGCCTCCCCTCACAGAGCACTGCCCTCCCCTCACAGAGCACTGCCCTCCCCTCACAGAGCACTGCCCTCCCCTCACAGAGCCTCACAGAGCTCTGCCCTCCCCTCACAGAGCACTGCCCTCCCCTCACAGAGCACTGCCCTCCCCTCACAGAGGCTCACAGAGCACTGCCCTCCCCTCACAGAGCACTGCCCTCCCCTCACAGAGCCTCACAGAGCTCTGCCCCACAGAGCCTCACAGAGCTCTGCCCTCCCCTCACAGAGCACTGCCCTCCCCGCACAGAGCACTGCCCTCCCCTCACAGAGCCGCACAGAGCCCCGCCCTCCCCTCACAGAGCACTGCCCTCCCCTCACAGAGCACTGCCCTCCCCTCACAGAGCCTCACAGAGCTCTGCCCTCCCCTCACAGAGCACTGCCCTCCCCTCACAGAGCACTGCCCTCCCCTCACAGAGCACTGCCCTCCCCTCACAGAGGCTCACAGAGCACTGCCCTCCCCTCACAGAGCACTGCCCTCCCCTCACAGAGCCTCACAGAGCTCTGCCCTCCCCTCACAGAGCACTGCCCTCCCCTCACAGAGCACTGCCCTCCCCTCACAGAGCACTGCCCTCCCCTCACAGAGCACTGCCCTCCCCTCACAGAGCACTGCCCTCCCCTCACAGAGCCTCACAGAGCACTGCCCTCCCCTCACAGAGCACTGCCCTCCCCTCACAGAGCACTGCCCTCCCCTCACAGAGCCTCACAGAGCTCTGCCCTCCCCTCACAGAGCACTGCCCTCCCCTCACAGAGCACTGCCCTCCCCTCACAGAGCACTGCCCTCCCCTCACAGAGCACTGCCCTCCCCTCACAGAGCACTGCCCTCCCCTCACAGAGGCTCACAGAGCACTGCCCTCCCCTCACAGAACACTGCCCTCCCCTCACAGAGGCTCACAGAGCACTGCCCTCCCCTCACAGAGCACTGCCCTCCCCTCACAGAGCTCTGCCCTCCCCTCACAGAGCACTGCCCTCCCCTCACAGAGCACTGCCCTCCCCTCACAGAGCACTGCCCTCCCCTCACAGAGCACTGCCCTCCCCTCACAGAGCACTGCCCTCCCCTCACAGAGCCTCACAGAGCACTGCCCTCCCCTCACAGAGCACTGCCCTCCCCTCACAGAGCACTGCCCTCCCCTCACAGAGCACTGCCCTCCCCTCACAGAGCACTGCCCTCCCCTCACAGACCACTGCCCTCCCCTCACAGAGCCTCACAGAGCACTGCCCTCCCCTCACAGAGCCTCACAGAGCTCTGCCCTCCCCTCACAGAGCCTCACAGAGCTCTGCCCTCCCCTCACAGAGCCTCACAGAGCACTGCCTCCCCTCACAGAGCACTGCCTCCCCTCACAGAGCACTGCCTCCCCTCACAGAGCACTGCCCTCCCCTCACAGAGCACTGCCTCCCCTCACAGAGCACTGCCTCCCCTCACAGAGCACTGCCCTCCCCTCACAGAGCACTGCCCTCCCCTCACAGAGCCTCACAGAGCACTGCCCTCCCCTCACAGAGCACTGCCCTCCCCTCACAGAGCACTGCCCTCCCCTCACAGAGCCTCACAGAGCGCTGGCCTCCCCCCCTGTATACCTACACAGAATGGAGATATATACACACTCATACAGGAGGTTAATAAGTATATAATACACTGCTGTATACCTACACAGAATGGAGAGATATATACACTCATACAGGAGGATAATAAGTATATAATACACTGCTGTATACCTACACAGAATGGAGAGATATATACACACTCATACAGGAGGATAATAAGTATATAATACACTGCTGTATACCTACACAGAATGGAGAGATATATATACACTCATACAGGAGGGGGATAATGAGTATATAATACACTGCTGTATACCTACACAGAAAGGAGAGATATATACACTCATACAGGAGGATAATAAGTATATAATACACTGCTGTATACCTACACAGAATGGGGGGGATATATACACTCATACAGGAGGGGGATAATAAGTATATAATACACTGCTGTATACCTACACAGAATGGAGAGATGTATACACACTCATACAGGAGGATAATAAGTATATAATACACTGCTGTATACCTACACAGAATAGGGAGATATATACACACTCATACAGGAGGAGGATAATAAGTATATAATACACTGCTGTATACCTACACAGAATGGAGAGATATATACACACTCATACAGGAGGATAATAAGTATATAATACACTGCTGTATACCTACACAGAATGGAGAGATATATACACACTCATACAGGAGGATAATAAGTATATAATACACTGCTGTATACCTACACAGAATGGAGAGATATATATACACTCATACAGGAGGGGGATAATAAGTATATAATACACTGCTGTATACCTACACAGAATGGGGGGGGGATATATACACTCATACAGGAGGGGGATAATAAGTATATAATACACTGCTGTATACCTACACAGAATGGAGAGATGTATACACACTCATACAGGAGGATAATAAGTATATAATACACTGCTGTATACCTACACAGAATAGGGAGATATATACACACTCATACAGGAGGAGGATAATAAGTATATAATACACTGCTGTATACCTACACAGAATGGAGAGATATATACACACTCATACAGGAGGATAATAAGTATATAATACACTGCTGTATACCTACACAGAATGGAGAGATATATACACACTCATACAGGAGGATAATAAGTATATAATACACTGCTGTATACCTACACAGACTGGAGAGATATATATACACACTCATACAGGAGGATAATAAGTATATAATACACTGCTGTATACCTACACAGAATGGAGAGATATATATACACTCATACAGGAGGATAATAAGTATATAATACACTGCTGTATACCTGCACAGACTGGAGAGATATATACACACTCATACAGGAGGATAATAAGTATATAATACACTGCTGTATACCTACACAGAATGGAGAGATATATATACACTCATACAGGAGGATAATAAGTATATAATACACTGCTGTATACCTACACAGAATGGAGAGATATATATACACTCATACAGGAGGATAATAAGTATATCATACACTGCTGTATACCTACACAGACTGGGGAGATATACAGCATGGGGAGATGAATTGTTATGTTAATGGGGTATTTCCCTCCCCCCCCCCGAATCTTCTTTCCACCATGTGATAGGCCACCCATAGCTTTACATATTGGTCAAAGCAAGTTATGATGTGTGTTGGAGCATTTTCTGCAGACTCCCCCTCTGGATGCAGGAAAGAGTCCCCTCTGATACCGCTCCTCTCTCCTGGCCCCCACCATCCTTTTTAGCTTAAAGGGGCCTCACATCTACTTCAGAAATGAACTTGTCTCAGAAATAACTTCTCACAAGTGCCCACCAATGTAATGATCTGCTGATACACTTCTGGGCCCGGTGCTGCTGGGGCAGACGTAGGAAAAGTGTCCCATACCTGAAAGGGGTTGTGTAGGGCAGGGGCGCTGTGGTTGTGTGTGGGGGCAGGGGCGCTGTGGTTGTGTGTGGGGGCAGGGGCGCTGTGGTTGTGTGTGGGGGCAGGGGCGCTGTGGTTGTGTGTGGGGGCAGGGGCGCTGTGGTTGTGTGTGTGTGGGGGCAGGGGCGCTGTGGTTGTGTGTGGGGGGCAGGGGCGCTGTGGTTGTGTAGGGGCAGGGGCGCTGTGGTTGTGTGTGGGGGCAGGGGCGCTGTGGTTGTGTGTGGGGGCAGGGGCGCTGTGGTTGTGTGTGTAGGGCAGGGGCGCTGTGGTTGTGTGTGGGGGGCAGGGGCGCTGTGTGTGTGTGTGGGGGCAGGGGCGCTGTGGTTGTGTGTGTGGGGCAGGGGCGCTGTGGTTGTGTGTGTGTGGGGGCAGGGGCGCTGTGGTTGTGTGTGTGGGGGCAGGGGCGCTGTGGTTGTGTAGGGCAGGGGCGCTGTGGTTGTGTGTGGGGGCAGGGGCGCTGTGGTTGTGTGTGTGGGGGCAGGGGCGCTGTGGTTGTGTGTGTGGGGGCAGGGGCGCTGTGGTTGTGTGTGTGGGGGCAGGGGCGCTGTGGTTGTGTGTGTGGGGGCAGGGGCGCTGTGGTTGTGTGTGTGGGGGCAGGGGCGCTGTGGTTGTGTGTGTGGGGGCAGGGGCGCTGTGGTTGTGTGTGTGGGGGCAGGGGCGCTGTGGTTGTGTGTGTAGGGCAGGGGCGCTGTGGTTGTGTAGGGCAGGGGCGCTGTGGTTGTGTGTGGGGGCAGGGGCGCTGTGGTTGTGTGTGGGGGCAGGGGCGCTGTGGTTGTGTGTGGGGGGGCAGGGGCGCTGTGGTTGTGTGTGTGGGGGCAGGGGCGCTGTGGTTGTGTGTGGGGCAGGGGCGCTGTGGTTGTGTGTGTGGGGCAGGGGCGCTGTGGTTGTGTGTGTGGGGCAGGAGCGCTGTGGTTGTGTGGGGGGGCAGGGGCGCTGTGGTTGTGTGTGTGGGGGCAGGGGCGCTGTGGTTGTGTGTGTGTGGGGGCAGGGGCGCTGTGGTTGTGTGTGGGGGCAGGGGCGCTGTGGTTGTGTGGGGGGGCAGGGGCGCTGTGGTTGTGTGGGGGGGCAGGGGCGCTGTGGTTGTGTGTGTGTGGGGGCAGGGGCGCTGTGGTTGTGTGTGTGGGGGCAGGGGCGCTGTGGTTGTGTGGGGGCAGGGGCGCTGTGGTTGTGTGTGGGGCAGGGGCGCTGTGGTTGTGTGTGTGGGGCAGGGGCGCTGTGGTTGTGTGTGTGGGGCAGGGGCGCTGTGGTTGTGTGTGTGGGGCAGGAGCGCTGTGGTTGTGTGGGGGGGCAGGGGCGCTGTGGTTGTGTGTGTGGGGCAGGAGCGCTGTGGTTGTGTGGGGGGGCAGGGGCGCTGTGGTTGTGTGGGGGGGCAGGGGCGCTGTGGTTGTGTGGGGGCAGGGGCGCTGTGGTTGTGTGGGGGCAGGGGCGCTGTGGTTGTGGGGGGCAGGGGCGCTGTGGTTGTGTGGGGGCAGGGGCGCTGTGGTCGGGGGACAGCTGCTGTCCTCTCCTGTATAACACCACCTATGGAACAAGTGAAGATGGAATGTAATCAGACATGAGCACACTGACAGCAGGTCAGATCGGCAGCTTCTTTAACATAAAGTTCTGGTTTGTTTGAACCGAGTCTTAAATGAAATGTACAATTGGGGGCGTTCAGCTGTTGTAGTGCGGTGCAGAAAATGTGCCCCCCATGCTCTCCGGTGTCCCTCCTCTCCCCGGTACCTCCCCCGCGTCCCTCCCTCCCTGCGTCCCTAACTCCCGCATCCCCTCTTCCCGATGACAATGTACGTGGGCGGAGCGTCCAGTGTGTAACCTTCTTTTTGTTCCCCTTAGGTTGAGGAGTTAGCGTGTTGCGGGACGATGTCGCGTTGCTGTGACAACCTGCTCTGGGACGTCAGGAAACGTTCTCTCGGACTGCACGGACCTGACACTTTAAGGATCAACTATTTAGGTAAATAATGTATAGCGCTCACAATGAAGACTCTCTATTAAAGGGGAACTCTGTATTATACTATCAGTGTAGGTCTGCCACCTACCAGATGATAAGTGAGAGAGCCTGGCTTTATTCCATCCAAATGTCAGTGATAACACAAGGTTTCCTTATCAAGCAGTATCAGAAGGCTATCTATACCGGGGACTCAGTATCAGAAGGCTATCTATACCGGGGACTCAGTATCAGAAGGCTATCTATACCGGGGACTCAGTATCAGAAGGCTATCTATACCGGGGACTCAGTATCAGAAGGCTATCTATACCGAGGACTCAGTATCAGAAGGCTATCTATACCGGGGACTCAGTATCAGAAGGCTATCTATACCGAGGACTCAGTATCAGAAGGCTATCTATACCGAGGACTCAGTATCAGAAGGCTATCTATACCGAGGACTCAGTATCAGAAGGCTATCTATACCGGGGACTCAGTATCAGAAGGCTATCTATACCGAGGACTCAGTATCAGAAGGCTATCTATACCGGGGACTCAGTATCAGAAGGCTATCTATACCGGGGACTCAGTATCAGAAGGCTATCTATACCGGGGACTCAGTATCAGAAGGCTATCTATACCGGGGACTCAGTATCAGAAGGCTATCTATACCGGGGACTCAGTATCAGAAGGCTATCTATACCGGGGACTCAGTATCAGAAGGCTATCTATACCGGGGACTCAGTATCAGAAGGCTATCTATACCGGGGACTCAGTATCAGAAGGCTATCTATACCGGGGACTCAGTATCAGAAGGCTATCTATACCGGGGACTCAGTATCAGAAGGCTATCTATACCGGGGACTCAGTATAGAAGGCTATCAGGGACCGGTGTACAGGTGTGCTCCTCTTACTACAGTGTATATAGGACCGGTGTACAGGTGTGCTCCTCTTACTACAGTGTATATAGGGACCGGTGTACAGGTGTGCTTCTCTTACTACAGTGTATATAGGACCGGTGTACAGGTGTGCTCCTCTTACTACAGTGTGTATAGGGACCGGTGTACAGGTGTGCTCCTCTTACTACAGTGTATATAGGACCGGTGTATAGGTGTGCTCCTCTTACTACAGTGTATATAGGACCGGTGTACAGGTGTGCTCCTCTTACTACAGTGTATATAGGACCGGTGTATAGGTGTGCTCCTCTTACTACAGTGTGTATAGGACCGGTGTACAGGTGTGCTCCTCTTACTACAGTGTATATAGGACCGGTGTACAGATGTGCTCCTCTTACTACAGTGTATATAGGACCGGTGTACAGGTGTGCTCCTCTTACTACAGTGTATATAGGACCGGTGTACAGGTGTGCTCCTCTTACTACAGTGTGTATAGGACTAGTGTACAGATGTGCTCCTCTTACTACAGTGTATATAGGACCGGTGTACAGGTGTGCTCCTCTTACTACAGTGTATATAGGACCGGTGTACAGGTGTGCTCCTCTTACTACAGTGTATATAGGACCGGTGTACAGGTGTGCTCCTCTTACTACAGTGTGTATATATAGGACCGGTGTACAGGTGTGCTCCTCTTACTACAGTGTGTATATGGGACCGGTATACAGGTGTGCTCCTCTTACTACAGTGTGTATATAGGACCGGTGTACAGGTGTGCTCCTCTTACTACAGTGTGTATAGGGACCGGTGTACAGGTGTGCTCCTCTTACTACAGTGTATATAGGGATCGGTGTACAGGTGTGCTCCTCTTACTACAGTGTATATAGGGACCGGTGTATGAGCGTGCTCCTCTTACTACAGTGTATATAGGGACCGGTGTACAGGTGTGCTCCTCTTACTACAGTGTGTATATAGCACCGGTGTACAGGTGTGCTCCTCTTACTACTGTGTGTATAGGGACCGGTGTACAGGTGTGCTCCTCTTACTACTGTGTGTATAGGACTAGTGTACAGGTGTTCTCCTCTTACTACAGTGTATATAGGGACCGGTGTACAGGTGTGCTCCTCTTACTACAGTGTGTATAGGACCGGTGTACAGGTGTGCTCCTCTTACTACTGTGTGTATAGGGACCGGTGTACAGGTGTGCTCCTCTTACTACAGTGTATATAGGGACCGGTGTACAGGTGTGCTCCTCTTACTACAGTGTATAGGGACCGGTGTACAGGTGTGCTCCTCTTACTACAGTGTGTATAGGGACCGGTGTACAGGTGTGCTCCTCTTACTACAGTGTGTATAGGGACCGGTGTACAGGTGTGCTCCTCTTACTACAGTGTGTATAGGACCGGTGTACAGGTGTGCTCCTCTTACTACAGTGTGTATAGGGACCGGTGTATAGGTGTGCTCCTCTTACTACAGTGTGTATAGGGACCGGTGTATGAGCCTGCTCCTCTTACTACAGTGTGTATATAGGGACCGGTGTACAGGTGTGCTCCTCTTACTACAGTGTGTATATAGGGACCGGGGTACAGGTGTGCTCCTCTTACAACAGTGTATATAGGACCGGTGTACAGGTGTGCTCTTCTTACTACAGTGTGTATAGGGACCGGTGTACAGGTGTGCTCCTCTTACTACAGTGTGTATATAGGACCGGTGTACAGGTGTGCTCCTCTTACTACAGTGTGTATAGGGACCGGTGTACAGGTGTGCTCCTCTTACTACAGTGTGTATAGAGACCGGTGTACAGGTGTGCTCCTCTTACTACAGTGTATAGGGACCGGTGTACAGGTGTGCTCCTCTTACTACAGTGTGTATAGGGACCGGTGTATGAGCCTGCTCCTCTTACTACAGTGTATATAGGGACCGGTGTACAGGTGTGCTCCTCTTACTACAGTGTGTATAGGGACCGGTGTACAGGTGTGCTCCTCTTACTACAGTGTGTATAGGGACCGGTGTACAGGTGTGCTCCTCTTACTACAGTGTGTATAGGGACCGGTGTACAGGTGTGCTCCTCTTACTACAGTGTGTATAGGGATCGGTGTACAGGTGTGCTCCTCTTACTACAGTGTGTATATAGGACCGGTATACAGGTGTGCTCCTCTTACACCGGTCCCTATATACACTGTAGTAAGAGGAGCACACCTGTACACCGATCCCTATATACACTGTAGTAAGAGGAGCACACCTGTACACCGGTCCCTATACAAACTGTAGTAATAGGAGCACGCTCATACACCGGTCCCTATATACACTGTAGTATGAGCGTGCTCCTATTACTACAGTTTGTATAGGGACCGGTGTACAGGTGTGCTCCTCTTACTACAGTGTATATAGGGATCGGTGTACAGGTGTGCTCCTCTTACTACAGTGTGTATATGGACCGGTGTACAGGTGTGCTCCTCTTCCTACAGTGTATATAGGGACCGGTGTACAGGTGTGCTCCTCTTACTACAGTGTATATAGGGACCGTTGTACAGGTGTGCTCCTCTTACTACAGTGTGTATATAGGACCGGTGTACAGGTGTGCTCCTCTTACTACAGTGTGTATAGGGACCGGTGTACAGGTGTGCTCCTCTTACTACAGTGTGTATATAGGACCGGTGTACAGGTGTGCTCCTCTTACTACAGTTTGTATAGGGACCGGTGTACAGGTGTGCTCCTCTTACTACAGTGTATATAGGGATCGGTGTATGAGCGTGCTCCTCTTACTACAGTGTGTGTGTATATAGCACCGGTGTACAGGTGTTCTCCTCTTACTACAGTGTATATAGGACCGGTGTACAGGTGTGCTCCTCTTACTACTGTGTGTATAGGGACCGGTGTACAGGTGTGCTCCTCTTACTACAGTGTATATAGGGACCGGTGTACAGGTGTGCTCCTCTTACTACAGTGTGTGTATATAGGACCGGTGTACAGGTGTGCTCCTCTTACTACAGTGTGTATATAGGACCGGTGTACAGGTGTGCTCCTATTACTACAGTTTGTATAGGGACCGGTGTACAGGTGTGCTCCTCTTACTACAGTGTATATAGGGATCGGTGTACAGGTGTGCTCCTCTTACTACAGTGTGTTTATGGACCGGTGTACAGGTGTGCTCCTCTTACTACAGTGTGTATAGGGACCGGTGTATGAGCGTGCTCCTATTACTACAGTGTATATAGGGACCGGTGTACAGGTGTGCTCCTCTTACTACAGTGTATATAGGGACCGGTGTACAGGTGTGCTCCTCTTACTACAGTGTGTATATAGGACCGGTGTACAGGTGTGCTCCTCTTACTACAGTGTGTATAGGGACCGGTGTACAGGTGTGCTCCTCTTACTACAGTGTGTATATAGGACCGGTGTACAGGTGTGCTCCTCTTACTACAGTTTGTATAGGGACCGGTGTACAGGTGTGCTCCTCTTACTACAGTGTATATAGGGATCGGTGTATGAGCGTGCTCCTCTTACTACAGTGTGTGTGTATATAGCACCGGTGTACAGGTGTGCTCCTCTTACTACAGTGTATATAGGACCGGTGTACAGGTGTGCTCCTCTTACTACTGTGTGTATAGGGACCGGTGTACAGGTGTGCTCCTCTTACTACTGTGTGTATAGGGACCGGTGTACAGGTGTGCTCCTCTTACTACAGTGTATATAGGGACCGGTGTACAGGTGTGCTCCTCTTACTACAGTGTGTGTATATAGGACCGGTGTACAGGTGTGCTCCTCTTACTACAGTGTATATAGGGACCGGTGTACAGGTGTGCTCCTCTTACTACAGTGTATATAGGACCGGTGTACAGGTGTGCTCCTCTTACTACAGTGTATATAGGACCGGTGTACAGGTGTGCTCCTCTTACTACAGTGTGTATATAGGACCGTTGTACAGGTGTGCTCCTCTTACTACAGTGTGTATAGGGACCGGTGTACAGGTGTTCTCCTCTTACTACAGTGTATATAGGGAGCGGTGTACAGGTGTGCTCCTCTTACTACAGTGTGTATAGGGACTGGTGTACAGGTGTGCTCCTCTTACTACAGTGTATATAGGGACCGGTGTACAGGTGTGCTCCTCTTACTACAGTGTATATAGGACCGGTGTACAGGTGTGCTCCTCTTACTACAGTGTGTATAGGGACCGGTGTACAGGTGTGCTCCTCTTACTACAGTGTGTATATATAGGACCGCTGTACAGGTGTGCTCCTCTTACTACAGTGTGTATAGGGACCGGTGTACAGGTGCGCTCCTCTTACTACAGTGTGTATAGGGACCGGTGTACAGGTGTGCTCCTCTTACTACAGTGTGTATAGGGACCGGTGTATAGGTGTGCTCCTCTTACTACAGTGTGTATAGGGACCGGTGTACAGGTGTGCTCCTCTTACTACAGTGTGTATAGGGACCGGTGTACAGGTGTGCTCCTCTTACTACAGTGTATATAGGGATCGGTGTACAGGTGTGCTCCTCTTCCTACAGTGTATATAGGGACCGGTGTACAGGTGTGCTCCTCTTACTACAGTGTATATAGGACCGGTGTACAGGTGTGCTCCTCTTACTACAGTGTATATAGGGACCGGGGTACAGGTGTGCTCCTCTTACTACAGTGTATAGGGACCGGTGTACAGGTGTGCTCCTCTTACTACAGTGTATATAGGGACCGGGGTACAGGTGTGCTCCTCTTACTACAGTGTATATAGGGACCGGGGTACAGGTGTGCTCCTCTTACTACAGTGTATATAGGGACCGGTATACAGGTGTGCTCCTCTTACTACAGTGTATAGGACCGGTGTACAGGTGTGCTCCTCTTACTACAGTGTATATAGGACCGGTGTACAGGTGTGCTCCTCTTACTACATTGTATATAGGACCGGTGTACAGGTGTGCTCCTCTTACTACAGTGTATATAGGGACCGGGGTACAGGTGTGCTCCTCTTACTACAGTGTATATAGGGACCAGTGTACAGGTGTGCTCCTCTTACTACAGTGTATATAGGACCGGTGTACAGGTGTGCTCCTCTTACTACAGTGTGTATATAGGACCGGTGTACAGGTGTGCTCCTCTTACTACAGTGTGTATAGGGACCGGTGTACAGGTGTGCTCCTCTTACTACAGTGTATAGGGACCGGTGTACAGGTGTGCTCCTCTTACTACAGTGTGTATAGAGACCGGTGTACAGGTGTGCTCCTCTTACTACAGTGTGTATATAGGACCGGTGTACAGGTGTGCTCCTCTTACTACAGTGTGTATATAGGACCGGTATACAGGTGTGCTCCTCTTACACCGGTCCCTATATACACTGTAGTAAGAGGAGCACACCTGTACACCGGTCCCTATACAAACTGTAGTAATAGGAGCACGCTCATACACCGGTCCCTATATACACTGTAGTATGAGCGTGCTCCTATTACTACAGTTTGTATAGGGACCGGTGTACAGGTGTGCTCCTCTTACTACAGTGTATATAGGGATCGGTGTATGAGCGTGCTCCTCTTACTACAGTGTGTATAGGACCGGTGTACAGGTGTGCTCCTCTTACTACAGTGTGTATATAGCACCGGTGTACAGGTGTGCTCCTCTTACTACAGTGTATAGGACCGGTGTACAGGTGTGCTCCTCTTACTACAGTGTATATAGGACCGGTGTACAGGTGTGCTCCTCTTACTACAGTGTGTATATAGGACCGGTGTACAGGTGTGCTCCTCTTACTACAGTGTATAGGGACCGGTGTACAGGTGTGCTCCTCTTACTACAGTGTATATAGGACCGGTGTACAGGTGTGCTCCTCTTACTACAGTGTGTATAGGGACCGGTGTACAGGTGTGCTCCTCTTACTACAGTGTATATAGGACCGGTGTACAGGTGTGCTCCTCTTACTACAGTGTGTATATAGGACCGGTGTACAGGTGTGCTCCTCTTACTACAGTGTGTATATAGGACCGGTGTACAGGTGTGCTCCTCTTCCTACAGTGTATATAGGGACCGGTGTACAGGTGTGCTCCTCTTACTACAGTGTGTATAGGACCGGTGTACAGGTGTGCTCCTCTTACTACAGTGTATATAGGACCGGTGTACAGGTGTGCTCCTCTTACTACATTGTATATAGGACCGGTGTACAGGTGTGCTCCTCTTACTACAGTGTATATAGGGACCGGGGTACAGGTGTGCTCCTCTTACTACAGTGTATATAGGGAGCGGTGTACAGGTGTGCTCTTCTTACTACAGTGTATATAGGGACCGGGGTACAGGTGTGCTCCTCTTACTACAGTGTGTATAGGGACCGGTGTTTGAGCGTGCTCCTCTTACTACAGTGTATATAGGGACCGGTGTACAGGTGTGCTCCTCTTACTACAGTGTATATAGGACCGGTGTACAGGTGTGCTCCTCTTACTACAGTGTGTATATAGGACCGGTGTACAGGTGTGCTCCTCTTACTACAGTGTGTATATAGGACCGGTGTACAGGTGTGCTCCTCTTACTACAGTGTGTATAGGGACCGGTGTACAGGTGTGCTCCTCTTACTACAGTGTATAGGGACCGGTGTACAGGTGTGCTCCTCTTACTACAGTGTATAGGGACCGGTGTACAGGTGTGCTCCTCTTACTACAGTGTGTATAGAGACCGGTGTACAGGTGTGCTCCTCTTACTACAGTGTGTATATAGGACCGGTGTACAGGTGTGCTCCTCTTACTACAGTGTGTATATAGGACCGGTATACAGGTGTGCTCCTCTTACACCGGTCCCTATATACACTGTAGTAAGAGGAGCACACCTGTACACCGGTCCCTATACACACTGTAGTAAGAGGAGCACGCTCATACACCGGTCCCTATATACACTGTAGTATGAGCGTGCTCCTATTACTACAGTTTGTATAGGGACCGGTGTACAGGTGTGCTCCTCTTACTACAGTGTATATAGGGATCGGTGTATGAGCGTGCTCCTCTTACTACAGTGTGTATAGGACCGGTGTACAGGTGTGCTCCTCTTACTACAGTGTGTATATAGCACCGGTGTACAGGTGTGCTCCTCTTACTACAGTGTATAGGACCGGTGTACAGGTGTGCTCCTCTTACTACAGTGTATATAGGACCGGTGTACAGGTGTGCTCCTCTTACTACAGTGTGTATATAGGACCGGTGTACAGGTGTGCTCCTCTTACTACAGTGTGTATAGGGACCGGTGTACAGGTGTGCTCCTCTTCCTACAGTGTGTATATAGGGACCGGGGTACAGGTGTGCTCCTCTTACTACAGTGTATATAGGACCGGTGTACAGGTGTGCTCCTCTTACTACAGTGTGTATATATAGGACCGGTGTACAGGTGTGCTCCTCTTACTACAGTGTATATAGGACCGGTGTACAGGTGTGCTCCTCTTACTACAGTGTGTATATATAGGACCGGTGTACAGGTGTGCTCCTCTTACTACAGTGTGTATATAGGACCGGTGTACAGGTGTGCTCCTCTTCCTACAGTGTATATAGGGACCGGTGTACAGGTGTGCTCCTCTTACTACAGTGTGTATATAGGACCGGTGTACAGGTGTGCTCCTCTTACTACAGTGTGTATATGGACCGGTGTACAGGTGTGCTCCTCTTACTACAGTGTGTATAGGGACCGGTGTACAGGTGTGCTCCTCTTACTACAGTGTATATAGGGACCGGTGTACAGGTGTGCTCCTCTTACTACAGTGTGTATAGGGACCGGTGTACAGGTGTGCTCCTCTTACTACTGTGTGTATAGGGACCGGTGTACAGGTGTGCTCCTCTTACTACAGTGTATATAGGGACCGGTGTACAGGTGTGCTCCTCTTACTACAGTGTGTATATAGGACCGGTGTACAGGTGTGCTCCTCTTACTACAGTGTGTATATAGGACCAGTGTACAGGTGTGCTCCTCTTACTACAGTGTGTATAGGGACCGGTGTATGAGCGTGCTCCTCTTACTACAGTGTGTATAGGGACCGGTGTACAGGTGTGCTCCTCTTACTACAGTGTATATAGGGACCGGTGTACAGGTGTGCTCCTCTTACTACATTGTGTATATAGGACCGGTGTACAGGTGTGCTCCTCTTACTACTGTGTGTATAGGGACCGGTGTACAGGTGTGCTCCTCTTACTACAGTGTATATAGGACCGGTGTACAGGTGTGCTCCTCTTACTACAGTGTATAGGGACCGGTATACAGGTGTGCTCCTCTTACTACTGTGTGTATAGGGACCGGTGTACAGGTGTGCTCCTCTTACTACAGTGTATATAGGACCGGTGTACAGGTGTGCTCCTCTTACTACAGTGTATATAGGGACCGGTATACAGGCGTGTTCCTCTTACTACAGTGTGTATAGGGACCGGTGTACTGGTGTGCTCCTCTTACTACAGTGTATATAGGGACCGGTATACAGGCGTGTTCCTCTTACTACAGTGTGTATAGGGACCGGTGTACAGGTGTGCTCCTCTTACTACAGTGTATATAGGGACCGGTGTACAGGTGTGCTCCTCTTACTACAGTGTGTATATAGGGACCGGTGTACAGGTGTGCTCCTCTTACTACAGTGTATATAGGACCGGTGTACAGGTGTGCTCCTCTTACTACAGTGTGTATAGGACTAGTGTACAGATGTGCTCCTCTTACTACAGTGTATATAGGACCGGTGTACAGGTGTGCTCCTCTTACTACAGTGTGTATATAGGACCGGTATACAGGTGTGCTCCTCTTACTACAGTGTGTATAGGGACCGGTGTACAGGTGTGCTCCTCTTACTACAGTGTGTATATGGACTGGTGTACAGGTGTGCTCCTCTTACTACAGTGTGTATATAGGACCGGTGTACAGGTGTGCTCCTCTTACTACAGTGTGTATAGGGACCGGTGTACAGGTGTGCTCCTCTTACTACATTGTATATAGGACCGGTGTACAGGTGTGCTCCTCTTACTACAGTGTATATAGGGACCGGTGTACAGGCGTGCTCCTCTTACTACAGTGTGTATATAGGACCGGTGTACAGGTGTGCTCCTCTTACTACAGTGTATATAGGACCGGTGTACAGGTGTGCTCCTCTTACTACAGTGTATATAGGACCGGTGTACAGGTGTGCTCCTCTTACTACAGTGTATATAGGACCGGTGTACAGGTGTGCTCCTCTTACTACAGTGTATATAGGACCGGTGTACAGGTGTGCTCCTCTTACTACAGTGTGTATAGGGACCGGGGGCTGTGATTGCAGGTGGGGGGGGGGGGGGGCTGCAGGAGACCGTATTTGATGCTATGGGAGTGTAATATGGCTGTGATTGAGCGGAGATCTGGTGATCATAGTGATCAGTGATGTCATTTTTGACTCTGAATGTGAACCAGATTGCTGCTACTCTCATTTTTAAAGGGGAATTGGCAATATAAGAGTTGGAGTGTGATTGTTGCGATCTGTGACCCCAGATTATTACCACTTTGATAGGCCGACCCTTGCTGGACTCTATGGCCGACCCTTGCTGGACTCTATGGCCGACCCTTGCTGGACTCTATGGCCGACCCTTGCTGGACTCTATGGCCGACCCTTGCTGGACTCTATGGCCGACCCTTGCTGGACTCTATGGCCGACCCTTGCTGGACTCTATGGCCGACCCTTGCTGGACTCTATGGCCGACCCTTGCTGGACTCTTTCACCTCTTGGCTGACTGTATGTTGCTGCTCCAGAGATGGACGTTACTCTACCTGCCAGTTTTGTTTGTGCCCAGGCACGGCCATAGATTGGAGCTATCGGGGCAGCAATGGGGTGTGGTGTTGCCCTTCAAACACATGTGGGAATCCCTCCTGGGGTATTTATGGATGAAGCCTTGTGTTCCTTCCAAGGTGCTAGTGATTTTCCTCTGAGGGGGTTATTCCCTATCCACAGTATTGGGCGTCACTAAGGTCCCAGTGTATGGAGCTGCAAGACGCGCTCTGCCCCATTTATTCTTTATGGAGCCGGCAGACGGCAGCTAATGTGGCTTCTGTAGGGAGTGAATGAGCGGAGATCTGGTGATCATAGTGATCAGTGATGTCATCTGTGACTCTGAATGTGAACCAGATTGCTGCTACTCTCATTTTTAAAGGGGAATTGGCAATATAAGAGTTGGAGTGTGATTGTTGCGATCTGTGACCCCAGATTATTACCACTTTGATAGGCCGACCCTTGCTGGACTCTATGGCCGACCCTTGCTGGACTCTATGGCCGACCCTTGCTGGACTCTATGGCCGACCCTTGCTGGACTCTATGGCCGACCCTTGCTGGACTCTATGGCCGACCCTTGCTGGACTCTATGGCCGACCCTTGCTGGACTCTATGGCCGACCCTTGCTGGACTCTATGGCCGACCCTTGCTGGACTCTATGGCCGACCCTTGCTGGACTCTATGGCCGACCCTTGCTGGACTCTATGGCCGACCCTTGCTGGACTCTATGGCCGACCCTTGCTGGACTCTATGGCCGACCCTTGCTGGACTCTATGGCCGACCCTTGCTGGACTCTATGGCCGACCCTTGCTGGACTCTATGGCCGACCCTTGCTGGACTCTATGGCCGACCCTTGCTGGACTCTATGGCCGACCCTTGCTGGACTCTATGGCCGACCCTTGCTGGACTCTATGGCCGACCCTTGCTGGACTCTATGGCCGACCCTTGCTGGACTCTATGGCCGACCCTTGCTGGACTCTATGGCCGACCCTTGCTGGACTCTATGGCCGACCCTTGCTGGACTCTATGGCCGACCCTTGCTGGACTCTATGGCCGACCCTTGCTGGACTCTATGGCCGACCCTTGCTGGACTCTATGGCCGACCCTTGCTGGACTCTATGGCCGACCCTTGCTGGACTCTATGGCCGACCCTTGCTGGACTCTTTCACCTCTTGGCTGACTGTATGTTGCTGCTCCAGAGATGGACGTTACTCTACCTGCCAGTTTTGTTTGTGCCCAGGCACGGCCATAGATTGGAGCTATCGGGGCAGCAATGGGGTGTGGTGTTGCCCTTCAAACACATGTGGGAATCCCTCCTGGGGTATTTATGGATGAAGCCTTGTGTTCCTTCCAAGGTGCTAGTGATTTTCCTCTGAGGGGGTTATTCCCTATCCACAGTATTGGGCGTCACTAAGGTCCCAGTGTATGGAGCTGCAAGACGCGCTCTGCCCCATTTATTCTTTATGGAGCCGGCAGACGGCAGCTAATGTGGCTTCTGTAGGGAGTGAATGAGGTGGTGGGGCCTGTGCCGTGGCTATAGCTCCATTCATTCTCTATGCAGTGGCCAGAGGGCAGGTAATGTGGCAGCCCTGTAGGGAATGAATGACATGACGCCTGTGCCGGGCCTATAGCTCCATTCATTCTCTATGCAGTGGCCGGAGGGCAGGTAATGTGGCAGCCCTGTAGGGAATGAATGACATGACGCCTGTGCCGGGCCTATAGCTCCATTCATTCTCTATGCAGCGGCCGGAGGGCAGGTAATGTGGCAGCCCTGTAGGGAATGAGGTGGTGGGGCCTGTGCCGGGCCTATAGCTCCATTCATTCTCTATGCAGTGGCCGGAGGGCAGGTAATGTGGCTTCTGTAGGGAATGAGGTGGTGGGGCCTGTGCCGGGCCTATAGGTTCATTCATTCTCTATGCAGCGGCCGGAGGGCAGGTAATGTGGCTTCTGTAGTGAATGAGGTGGTGGGGCCTGTGCCGGGCCTATAGCTCCATTCATTCTCTATGCAGCGGCCGGAGGGCAGGTAATGTGGCTTCTGTAGGGAATGAGGTGACGCCTGTGCTGGGGCTATAGCTCCATTCATTCTCTATGCAGTGGCCGGAGGGCAGGTAATGTGGCTTCTGTAGGGAATGAATGACATGACGCCTGTGCTGGGGCTATAGCTCCATTCATTCTCTATGCAGCGGCCGGAGGGCAGGTAATGTGGCAGCCCTGTAGGGAATGAGGTGGTGACGCCTGTGCCGGGCCTATAGCTCCATTCATTCTCTATGCAGCGGCCGGAGGGCAGGTAATGTGGCAGCCCTGTAGGGAATGAATGACATGACGCCTGTGCCGGGCCTATAGGTTCATTCATTCTCTATGCAGCGGCCGGAGGGCAGGTAATGTGGCTTCTGTAGGGAATGAATGACATGACGCCTGTGCTGGGGCTATAGCTCCATTCATTCTCTATGCAGTGGCCGGAGGGCAGGTAATGTGGCTTCTGTAGGGAATGAATGACATGACGCCTGTGCCGGGCCTATAGCTCCATTCATTCTCTATGCAGTGGCCGGAGGGCAGGTAATGTGGCTTCTGTAGGGAATGAGGTGACGCCTGTGCTGGGGCTATAGCTCCATTCATTCTCTATGCAGTGGCCGGAGGGCAGGTAATGTGGCTTCTGTAGGGAGTGAGGTGGTGGGGCCTGTGCCGGGCCTATAGCTCCATTCATTCTCTATGCAGTGGCCGGAGGGCAGGTAATGTGGCAGCCCTGTAGGGAATGAGGTGGTGGGGCCTGTGCCGGGCCTATAGGTTCATTCATTCTCTATGCAGTGGCCGGAGGGCAGGTAATGTGGCTTCTGTAGGGAATGAGGTGGTGGGGCCTGTGCCGGGACTATAGGTTCATTCATTCTCTATGCAGCGGCCGGAGGGCAGGTAATGTGGCTTCTGTAGGGAATGAGGTGGTGGGGCCTGTGCCGGGCCTATAGCTCCATTCATTCTCTATGCAGTGGCCGGAGGGCAGGTAATGTGGCAGCCCTGTAGGGAATGAGGTGGTGGGGCCTGTGCTGGGGCTATAGCTCCATTCATTCTCTATGCAGTGGCCGGAGGGCAGGTAATGTGGCTTCTGTAGGGAGTGAGGTGGTGGGGCCTGTGCCGGGCCTATAGCTCCATTCATTCTCTATGCAGTGGCCGGAGGGCAGGTAATGTGGCAGCCCTGTAGGGAATGAGGTGGTGGGGCCTGTGCCGGGCCTATAGGTTCATTCATTCTCTATGCAGTGGCCGGAGGGCAGGTAATGTGGCTTCTGTAGGGAATGAGGTGGTGGGGCCTGTGCCGGGACTATAGGTTCATTCATTCTCTATGCAGCGGCCGGAGGGCAGGTAATGTGGCTTCTGTAGGGAATGAGGTGGTGGGGCCTGTGCCGGGCCTATAGCTCCATTCATTCTCTATGCAGTGGCCGGAGGGCAGGTAATGTGGCTTCTGTAGGGAATGAGGTGGTGGGGCCTGTGCCGGGCCTATAGCTCCATTCATTCTCTATGCAGCGGCCGGAGGGCAGGTAATGTGGCTTCTGTAGGGAATGAGGTGGTGGGGCCTGTGCCGGGCCTATAGCTCCATTCATTCTCTATGCAGTGGCCGGAGGGCAGGTAATGTGGCAGCCCTGTAGTGAATGAGGTGGTGGGGCCTGTGCTGGGGCTATAGCTCCATTCATTCTCTATGGAGCAGCTAATGCGGCAGCTCTTAGGCGTCACCTTGTTCCCGATAGAGCTAAGAGCTGCCGCCCGGCCGCTCCATAGAGAATGAATGGAGCTATAGGCCCGGCACAGGTTGTCACCTCGTTCCCGATAGAGCTGTGCCGGGCCTATAGGTTCATTCATTCTCTATGCAGTGGCCGGAGGGCAGGTAATGTGGCTTCTGTAGGGAATGAGGTGGTGGGGCCTGTGCCGGGCCTATAGCTCCATTCACTCTCTATGCAGCGGCCGGAGGGCAGGTAATGTGGCTTCTGTAGGGAATGAATGACATGACGCCTGTGCTGGGGCTATAGCTCCATTCACTCTCTATGCAGTGGCCGGAGGGCAGGTAATGTGGCTTCTGTAGGGAATGAATGACATGACGCCTGTGCTGGGGCTATAGCTCCATTCATTCTCTATGCAGTGGCCGGAGGGCAGGTAATGTGGCTTCTGTAGGGAGTGAATGAGGTGGTGGGGCCTGTGCCGGGACTATAGCTCCATTCATTCTCTATGCAGCGGCCGGAGGGCAGGTAATGTGGCAGCCCTGTAGGGAATGAGGTGGTGGGGCCTGTGCCGGGCCTATAGCTCCATTCACTCTCTATGCAGTGGCCGGAGGGCAGGTAATGTGGCTTCTGTAGGGAATGAGGTGACGCCTGTGCTGGGGCTATAGCTCCATTCACTCTCTATGCAGTGGCCGGAGGGCAGGTAATGTGGCTTCTGTAGGGAGTGAATGAGGTGGTGGGGCCTGTGCCGGGCCTATAGCTCCATTCATTCTCTATGCAGCGGCCGGAGGGCAGGTAATGTGGCTTCTGTAGGGAGTGAGGTGGTGGGGCCTGTGCTGGGGCTATAGGTTCATTCATTCTCTATGCAGCGGCCGGAGGGCAGGTAATGTGGCTTCTGTAGGGAATGAGGTGGTGGGGCCTGTGCTGGGGCTATAGCTCCATTCATTCTCTATGCAGCGGCCGGAGGGCAGGTAATGTGGCTTCTGTAGGGAATGAGGTGGTGGGGCCTGTGCCGGGCCTATAGCTCCATTCATTCTCTATGCAGCGGCCGGAGGGCAGGTAATGTGGCTTCTGTAGGGAATGAGGTGGTGGGGCCTGTGCTGGGGCTATAGGTTCATTCATTCTCTATGGAGCAGCTAATGCGGCAGCTCTTAGCTCTATCGGGAACGAGGTGACGCCTGTGCCGGGCCTATAGCTCCGTTCAGTGGGGATATCCCCGTCCTGGAGTGGTCCATCCCCCACAATCGCATGTGGATAGAAGATACCTAGTGTAGAGTGGGATACTCCCGGGGACGCTGGGAACAATTCCTGTGAAACACAAAGAAAAAGCAAAGCTCTCTAGTCGTACATGGCTGGGTAATTTGTCTGTTCTTATATAACATTCATTTGCATTTTCTTTCTCTTTATTAGGAAGAAGAGAGTTTATTCAAAGACTAAAACTGGAGACGACGCTGAATGTCCATGAGGGCTGCGTAAGTTACTCTGCACAAAGGGTTAATAGTTGTCCCTGGTCTCCCCGAAGCTATCACATGGTCTGCAGCGTCCAATGGCTTCATCACTGATACCTCAGCCTTCTGATGGCTGTGCCACCAATATGTCCGGGAGAAGCTCGCACTAGGGGGCTTCACTCTCACGCTAAGAGCTGGCTGCGTGATGGCTTTTTCCCCCTCTACATTACAGAAGCACTTTAAAGGGGGATCCCAATCCCAACTAACAGTTATATATGTAGGGTTCCTCTAGCGCAGTGCTTCTCAAAGTATTTCCACTGGAGCCTCACCCAACAGACCAAGGCAATGCCTGGGCCTCACCAGACTGACCCGGAGGATGCCTGGGCCTCACCAGACTGACCCGGAGGATGGCTGGGCCTCACCAGACTGACCCGGAGGATGGCTGGGCCTCACCAGACTGACCCGGAGGATGGCTGGGCCTCACCAGACTGACCCGGAGGATGGCTGGGCCTCACCAGACTGACCCGGAGGATGGCTGGGCCTCACCAGACTGACCCGGAGGATGGCTGGGCCTCACCAGACTGACCCGGAGGATGCCTGGGCCTCACCAGACTGACCCGGAGGATGCCTGGGCCTCACCAGACTGACCCGGAGGATGCCTGGGCCTCACCAGACTGACCCGGAGGATGCCTGGGCCTCACCAGACTGACCCGGAGGATGCCTGGGCCTCACCAGACTGACCCGGAGGATGCCTGGGCCTCACCAGACTGACCCGGAGGATGCCTGGGCCTCACCAGACTGACCCGGAGGATGCCTGGGCCTCACCAGACTGACCCGGAGGATGGCTGGGCCTCACCAGACTGACCCGGAGGATGCCTGGGCCTGACCAGACTGACCCGGAGGATGCCTGGGCCTGACCAGACTGACCCGGAGGATGCCTGGGCCTGACCAGACTGACCCGGAGGATGGCTGGGCCTCACCAGACTGACCCGGAGGATGGCTGGGCCTCACCAGACTGACCCGGAGGATGGCTGGGCCTCACCAGACTGACCCGGAGGATGGCTGGGCCTCACCAGACTGACCCGGAGGATGGCTGGGCCTCACCAGACTGACCCGGAGGATGGCTGGGCCTCACCAGACTGACCCGGAGGATGGCTGGGCCTCACCAGACTGACCCGGAGGATGGCTGGGCCTCACCAGACTGACCCGGAGGATGGCTGGGCCCTTACCATCTGTGGTGAAAGTCCATTTAAAAGTTGAAACTAATGCTAGGGCCGCCTGTCACCCGTCTCCCAGGCTCTCTATACTAATAAAGCAAGTACAAAATAAATTAATAATGTGGCTAAAATGGAGATTTCTGCAAACAGCAAAAGGACTGTGGAGATCATAGTTACTGTGTGAAAACTGGCTCCTCAGCTGGGCCTCACCAACAACTAGGGGGGCCTCACCAACAACTAGGGGGGCCTCACCAACAACTAGGGGGGCCTCACCAACAACTAGGGGGGCCTCACCAACAACTAGGGGGGCCTCACCAACAACTAGGGGGCCTCACCAACAGCTAGGGGGGTCCTCACCAACAACTAGGGGGTCCTCACCAACAACTAGGGGGGCCTCACCAACAACTAGGGGGTCCTCACCAACAACTAGGGGGGCCTCACCAACAACTAGGGGGTCCTCACCAACAGCTAGGGGGGGTCTCACCAACAGCTAGGGGGGGGTCTCACCAACAGCTAGGGGGCGTCTCACCAACAGCTAGGGGGCGCCTCACTGTTTGAGAAGCACTGCTCTAGATAAATATTTTTGCTTAAAGAGATCAGGAAATTGTGACATCAGACACAGCCCTGTCTATTCTATAGAGGGGGAGGAGGGAGTTAGTCGTCAGCAGAGAGCAGAGAACAAAGGATTACACAACACTGAGGTGGGTGACAGCGGTATTTAGAGGTCAGTGCTGACTGTCAGAGGAGATAGAGGGTGATTAACTGTAGATTAACTCTTTGTTGTCTTGTTTTGGTGCCTCATATCTCTCCACCCCTCCCCTCTCCATAAGCAAACCATGAAGATGGGGGAGGGCTTCAAACTTTTTTTTCAAGATAGAAATGCATTTTTCGGCTAATAAACCCAATTACAAAGTTTCTTAAAATTGCCTGTACTATTTATTTCTGAGGAAAAAAAATTAAACAGGTACACTTTAGCAATTTATCTTAACCCCTTAACGACATCGGGCGTAAATTTACGCCCTCGCAGCCTGGTACTTAACGCACCAGGGCGTAAATTTACGCCCGATGTTTACCCGACCGCTGCGTGTAAACACGCAGCGATCGGGTAATGATGGCTGCTGTTACTAACAGCAGACCACCATAGCTTGTTGGCCAAGCCCGGCCGGCCAATAGCGGCGATCAAAGTAAAAATAAATATTTTTACTTTGATCTGCACACCTCAGTCGGTTAGCTGAGGTGTGCAAAGCAGGTGTGTGTGGTGTGTAGTGCACCATACTCACCTGATCGCGGTGTCCGCTGAGTGCTGATCAGCATCACACGTAAGTGCGCCGCTGATCAGCAACTCCGCTTTTTTGGCGTAGGGGTTTTTTCCCCCCCTTTTTCCTTCTTTTTCTTCTATATCCTACCGCCACTGTTTGCTGATAAGTACCGCACATAAGTGTGGCATTTATCAGCAACTCTTTTTTTTGACGTAGGTTTTTTTCCCCCCCTTACTGTGAAAACCACGTAAAACACTACACTACACTACCACACATTACATTACATTACATCTAATAAAGTTTTACACTACACCACTTTACATTTACATACCCCCCTACCCCAATCCCCGTATAAAAATGTCACAGAAACTGTTTTCGGTGGAAGAGGCGTACGCACTTATCGCCTCTGACACCGAAACAGCCAGTGAGGATGAATGGGGGGATCCTTCATTCCTCCATTCATCCTCATCATCCAGTGATGATGGTTATCCACCACGGCGTCCAAAGAGGACGCCTTGGGCTGCCCCCTGTCATTCCATCCCACCCCCTGCCCCCCCAGACACGTCATCCCATCTCACCCCCCCGTCCCCCAGACAGGTGACCCCATACCGCCCCCCGTCCCCCAGACAGGTGACCCCATCTGGACCCCAGACCCCCCAAATCATCAGCCCTGGATTCCTGGCTTTATGGCAACGGCGGGAATCCAGGTTAACCCCACAGGTCTCAGAGAAATAGACTTTTTCAAGCTCTATTTCTCTGATGATCTTGTAAATATGATGGTGGCGCAAACAAATCTGTACACGCACCAATTCCTGGCCCAGAACCCCTCCTCTTCTTTTGCTAGGCCCATGGCGTGGACCCCTGTGGATGCAGCTGAAAGGACAACATTTTGGGGGCTTCTGCTGCACATGGGCCTAGTAAAAAAACCACAATGCGGTAATACTGGAGTGGGGATATTTATGTATAATACCCCACTTTACAGAATGGCCATGGGACGGGTACGATTCGAAACCCTCCTAAAATTCTTGCATTATAATGATAATGCAAGTTTCCCCCCGCGAGATGACCCCTCATATGACCGACTGTACAAAGTACGGCCGGTCATAGAGCACTTTTCAGCCAAATTTACTGAGATGTATATCCCAGAGAAATACATCTCAGTAGATGAGTCCCTCATGAGCTTCAAAGGAAGACTCCATTTCCGCCAGTACCTTCCCAGTAAGAGATCGCGGTATGGCGTGAAATTCTACAAACTCTGTGACAGTACCTCAGGGTACACTTACAGATTTAGAGTATATGAAGGTAGGGACACCCAAATCCAGCCCCCAGATGTCCCCCCCCATCCTCGGAGTTGGTGGGAAGATCGTTTGGGACCTGATCTTCCCACTGCTGGATAATGGTTATCACCTGTATGTTGATAACTTTTATTCCAGCATCCCCCTGTTTCGGTCCCTCGCTGCCCGAGCTACTGTAGCTTGCGGCACGATCCGAAAAAATCAAAGAGGTCTATCAAGTCACCCTGTTAGAGAAACGATGAGAAGGGGGGAGAGCAGGGCCTATTCCTGTGACAATATGTTGTTGGTCAGATATAAGGACAAGCGCGATGTCCTTATTCTGACCACAATTCACAGGAATAGCGTCACCCCTGTCACTGTACGTAGTACCACAAACGTGGTGAACAAACCTGATTGTGTTCTAGAGTACAATCAGTATATGGGAGGAATTGATCTCTCAGATCAAGTCCTCAAACCATATAACGCCAAGCGAAAAACCAGAACGTGGTATAAAAAGGTGGCCGTATATCTGGTACAAACAGCGATGTACAATGCTTTTGTGTTGTACCGATGTGCCGGCCACCCGGGGAAATTCCTTGATTTCCAGGAAGCAGTAATCAAAGCCCTGATATTCGGCAGCCACGGAGCGGGCCCCAGCGCTTCTGGATATGAAGGACCTCGTATCGTACAGGGACAACATTTTCCAGGTGACGTCCCCCACACTGGAAAAAAGGGGAAATCCCAAAAGAAGTGCAGAGTGTGCCACAAAAGGGGGATCAGGAAGGACACCACTTACCAGTGTGACACCTGTCCTGATCACCCCGGCCTCTGCATACTGGATCGCTTCAAGGCGTACCACACGTCCTTGGGGTTCTTAATTTTCAATATTCTGTCCCTTATTCCTATTTCAGGGGTCACGTTGATCCAGGGATTATTCTGATCGCCATTATGGAGTCGGGAAGGAATTTTTCTCCTGTGATGAGGCTACTGTCGTCTGCCTCACGAGGGGTTTTTGCCTTCCTCTGGATCAACACAGGGTGAGTTTGATGGACACCTGTCATTTCCAACCTTATAAACTAATAATTGGCCTAATACCCCCAAATTAATTAGAATTGTCCCTTTTCCCCAGCTAAATAGGTATGGTCGCCATTCCCATTAGAGGATGCCATGATGCAATTACAAAGCCTCTGTGCAGCCAGGACAGTGCAAACCCCCCACAAGTGACCCCATTCTGGAAACTACACAGCGTAAGGAATCTAACAAGGGGGGCAGCGGGTATATGGACCCCTAGTGACAGCCACATTAGTGCTGTGAAAGTGAAAAAACCAGTATTTTTCATCTTCACAGCACATGTTCTACATATGTGCCCGTCACCACTGGGGTCCATATGCTCACTGCACCCCTTGTTACATTCCTTGAGGGGTGTAGTTTCCAGAATGGGGTCACTTGTGGGGGGTTTCTACTGTCCCGGCAGCACAGGAGCTTTGTAAATGCAACATGGCCTCCATCCTCCATTCCAGTCTCTAAATGGCGCTCTGTCCCTTTGGTGGCTTGCCCTATGCCCATATAGCACATTATGTCCACATGTGGGGTATTTTCGTACTCAGGGGAAATTACCCTACACGTTTTGCATTTATTTTATCTTTTAACCCCTTTTGAAAATGAAAAAAATCAAGGCTGAACCAACATTTAGTGTAAAAAAAATTATAATTTTTACACTAAATCATTGATCTAGTCTTTATTTTATCTTTTAACCCTTTGTGAAAATGAAAAAATAAACACAAAATGTGTAGAGCAATTTCCCCCAAGTACGGAAATACCCCACATGTGGACATAAAGCGCCATGTGGGTGCAGGGTAAGCCTCCAAAGGGAGGGAACGCCATTTGGCTAGAATGGATGGTGAATGCCATGTCGCATTTACAAAGGCCTTGTGTTGCCAAGACAGTGGAACCCCCCCCCAAAGTGACCCCATTCTGGAAACTACACCCCTCAAGGAATCTAATAAGGGGTGCAGTGAGGATATTGACCCCTTGATGACGGGCACATTTGTGCCGTGAAAGTGAAAAAATGAAATTTTTCACTTTCATGTCACATTGTTCCACATTTGTGCCCGTCACCAGTGGGGTCCATATGCTCACTGCACTCCTTGTTAGATACTTTGCGGGGTGTAGTTTCCAGAATGGGGTCACTTGTGGGGGTTTACCACTGTCCTGGCAGCATAGGGTCTTTGAAACATGGCCCTTGAAATCCATTCCAGCCAAATCCAGCCTCCAAAAGCTAAATGGCGCTCCTTCACTTTGGAGGCCCGTCTTGCGGCCGCATGGCGCTTTATGTCCACATGTGGGGTGTTTCCGTACTCGAAACAAACTGCTCTACACCCTTTGAGCTTTTTTTCTCTTTTAAACCCTTGTGAAAAGGGAAAAAATCAAGTATAGACCAACATGTAGTGTAAATTTTTTTAAATTTTGACACTAAATCATTGATCTAGACTTGTTGTTTTCATTTTCACAAGGGGTTAAAAGAGAAGAAACAAAACAAAACTCGTAGAGAAATTTCCCCCGAGTACGCAAATACCCCACATGCGGCACTAAGCGGCCGCAAGACGAGCCTCCAAAGGGAAGGAGCCCCATTTGGCTTTTTGGGGCTGGATTTCGGTAGAATGGATTTCGAGGGCCATGTTGCATTTAAAAACTCCCTGTTCTGCCAAGCCAGTGAAAACCCTCCACAAGTGACCCCATTATGGAAACTGCACCCCTCAGGGAATGTAACAAGGGGTGTAGTGAGCATATGGACCCCACTGGTGACGGGTACAAATGTGGAACAATGTGGCGTGAAAATGAAATGTTACATTTTTTACACTATAATGTTGGTCTAGCCTTGAATTTTTCATTTTCACAAGGGGTTAAAAGAGGAAAAAAGCCACAAAGTGTAGAGCAATTTCCCCCGAGTCCGTAAATACCCCACATGTGGACATAAAGCACCATGTGGGCGCAGGGCAAGCCTCTGAAGGGAAGGAGCGCCATTTGGATTTTGGAGGCTGGATTTGGCCAGAATGGATGATGAACGCCATGTCGCATTTACAGAGCCCTCGTGCTGCCAAAACACTGGAAACCCCCCACAAGTGACCCCATTCTGAAAACTACACCCCTCAGGGAATCTAACAAGGGGTGCAGTGAGGATATGGACCCCTGGATGACGGGCACATATGTGCCGTGAAAGTGAAAAAAATGAAAGTTTTCCCTTTCACGTCACATTTTTCTACATTTGTGCCCGTCACCAGTGGGGTCCATATCCTCACTGCACCCCTTGTTAGATTCCTTGAGGGGTGCAGTTTTCTAGAATGGGGTCATTTGTGGGGGGTTTCCAGTGTTTTGGCAGCACGAGGGCCAGGGCCGTTTTAATACGTTGGTGGGCCCAGTGCACAGCCCTCAAGAGTGGGCCCCCCCTTACCTTTCTGCACATTGTATAATGTACTGAATTTGCCCCCACACTGTATCAGGAGCCCCAGTACATACAGTAGTTACCTTATAACACTATTTCCACCATACAGTGATTACATATTACATAAAAACTGCACTAAACAAAACAGAAAGATATCACCAATGATACCATTACATAATACCGCCATATCATGACCCCTAACACTACAACCCTATAACAGAGTGCAGTTACATCCAGTGACTCACCGGGGGCGTCTTCTCTGATCAGAGTCTTGTCACCTTTTCTTTTTCTCTCCATCCAGCCTGGGCCACCTTGAAGTCTTCTCCTGGCTGTGAATCTTCTCTCCAGAATCTGCCAGAGAAATATTTTAGGCTCCAACACATACAGTAGTTAGGTCCCTTGTACCCCTATATAGTAGTTACACCCCTCTGTACCCCTACATAGTTACACCCCTCTGTGCCTCCATAGTTTTAAGGTGTCCCTGTAGTATATAGACCCTCATGTGCTCCTCCAGTTATATACAGCCCTCCTGTGCGTTCTTCCATTAGTATATAGCCCCCTGTGCTCTCCCCCAATAGTATATAGCCCCCCTGTGCTCTCCAATAGTATATAGCCCCCTGTGCTCTCCCACAATAGTATATAGCCCCCCTGTGCTCTCCCACAATAGTATATTGCCCCCCGTGCTCTCCCCCCAATAGTATATAGCCCCCCTGTGCTCTCCCCAATAGTATATAGACCCCTGTGCTCCACAATAGTATATAGCTCCCCTGTGCTCCCCAATAGTATATAGCTCCCCTGTGCTCCCCCATAGTATATAGCCCCCTGTGCTCCCCAAGAGTATATAGCTCCCCTGTGCTCCCCAATAGTATATAGCTCCCCTGTGCTCCCCAATAGTATATAGCTCCCCTGTGCTCCCCAATAGTATATAGCTCCCCTGTGCTCCCCCATAGTATATAGCCGCCCCTCCCATAGTATATAGCCCCCTGTGCTCCCCCATAGTATATAGCTCCCCTGTGCTCCCCAATAGTATATAGCCCCACTGTGCTCCACAATAGTATATAGCCCCCTGTGCTCCCCAAGAGTATATAGCTCCCCTGTGCTCCCCAATAGTATATAGCTCCCCTGTGCTCCCCAATAGTATATAGCTCCCCTGTGCTCCCCAATAGTATATAGCTCCCCTGTGCTCCCCCATAGTATATAGCCGCCCCTCCCATAGTATATAGCCCCCTGTGCTCCCCCATAGTATATAGCTCCCCTGTGCTCCCCAATAGTATATAGCCCCCTGTGCCCCCCCATAGTATATAGCCCCCCTGTGCTCCCCCATAGTATATAGCTCCCCTGTGCTCCCCCATAGTATATAGCCGCCCCCCCATAGTACATAGCTCCCCTGTGCTCCCCCATAGTATATAGCCCCACTGTGCTCCCCCATAGTATATAGCCCCCCTGTGCTCCCCCATAGTACATAGCTCCCCTGTGCTCCCCCATAGTATATAGCCGCCCCCCCATAGTACATAGCTCCCCTGTGCTCCCCAATAGTTTATATCCCCCAATAGTATATAGCTCCCCTGTGCTCCCCCATAGTATATAGCTGCCCCCCCATAGTACATAACTCCCCTGTGCTCCCCAATAGTATATAACCCCCCATAGTATATAGCTTCCCTGTGCTCCCCAATAGTATATAGCCACCCCCCCATAGTATATAGCTCCCCTTTGCTCCCCCATAGTATATAGCCCCCTGTGCTCCCCCATAGTATATAGCTCCCCTGTGCTCCCCCATAGTATATAGCCGCCCCTCCCATAGTATATAGCTCCCCTGTGCTCCCCCATAGTATATAGCCCCCTGTGCTCCCCCATAGTATATAGCTCCCCAATAGTATATAGCCGCCCCCCCCATAGTATATAGCCCCCTGTGCTCCCCAATAGCATATGCGCTCCCCCTCCCATATAATGTTGAAAAAAAAACAAACACTGTTACTCACCTAGGTCCTCGCGTTCCTCTTCTCTTCCCTCTTGTGGCCGCACTTCCTGCGGTCACAAGAGGCTGCACTCCCCTTACCCTCGCGCCGATGCTCCAGTGACGTCGGCCGCTAGAGGGAGAGTGCGGCCTCTTGTGACCGCAGGAAGTGCGGCCACAAGAGTGACTGACAGGGAGGGAGCCAATGGCTCTCTCTCTGTCAGTATCGCTGCTGCTGAAGCGCCGCAGCAGCAGTGGGCGGGGGCAGCGGTGGACGGGGGGGCCCTGCAGGGGGCGCCATGGAGGGGTAAGTAGATTACCCATCCATGGCGCTCCCCCCTGACAGGCTGGTGGCCGGAGCCCTGTGCGACCGCACTGGTCGCACATAGCAATGGCCGGCCTGCTCGGGGGGGGGGGCCCCTTTAACCATTGGGCCCGGTGCACGTGCACCATGTGCCCTCTGGTTAAAGCGGCCCTGACGAGAGATCTGTAAATGCGACATGGCCCTTGAAATCCATTCCAGTGAAATCCAGCTTCCAAAAGCCAATTGGCGCTCCTTCCCTTTGGAGGCTCGTCCTGCGCCCCCTTGGCACTTTATCGCCACATGTGGGGTATTTCCGTACTCGGGAGAAACTGCGCTACACGTTTTGTGTCTTTTTTTCCTTTCATCCCTTTGTGAAAATGAAAAATTGAAGGCTAGAACAACGTTTCAGTGTAAAAAAATAATTTTTCTTTTTTCACGCCATATTGTTAGGAAAATCTGTGGCGCACCTGTGGGGTCCAGATGCTCACCGCACCCCTTGTTATATTCCTTGAGGGGTGCAGTTTTCTGAATGGTGTCCCTTTAGGGGTGTTTTTTAGGTTTTGGCACCCCAGAGCCTCTGCCAACCTGAAGTGGTACAGTCAGAAATGACCAAATATAACGGAGCCATTGAAATGCACTAGGCGCTCCCTTATATCTGAGGCTTGTGGTTGTGTCAAATAGCGCAATAGGGCCACATATGGGGTATTTCTATAAACTGCAGAAACGGGGCAATCAATATTGGGGTGCATTTCTCTGGTAATAAGTTTATAAATATGAAAAATATTGGATTACAATAAAATCTCTGCACAGAAAATTAAAATTTTCAAATTTCTTACACACTTTTATTTTATTTTATTTCTGTGACTCTCCTAAAGGGTTAAAAAACTTTATGGATATGCTTTTGCAGAGTTTGGGGGGTGCAGTTTCTGAAATGGGGTGCTTTGTGGGGCTTTCTAACATACAGGCCCCTCAAATACACTTTAAACCTGAACAGGTCCCTAAAAATATCTGATTTTGAAATTTTATTTTGAAGTTTTAAGCTTTCTATAGTCTAAAAAAAATTAAAGATCGTTTAATAAAAGCCGCCAACATAAAGTAGACATGTTGCTATTGCTATTTAATATATAATTTATGTGGTATAACCACTTTCTGTATAAGCAAAAAAGTTTCAAAGTTGGAAAAATGCATTTTTTCACAATTTTTCACGTTATTTGGGTTTTTTCATAAATATTCGTTATAAATATCGACTCCAATTTACTAGAAATGTAAAGTACAATATGTCACAAGAAAAAATCTCAGAATCAGCCGGATAGGTAAAAGCATCCCAAAGTTATTAATGACTAAAGTGACACTGGTCATATTCATAACATTTGTCATTAAGGCCATTTCAGGCTCTGTCCTTAAGGGGTTAATATGCCGCTCTTTCCCTTCCATTGTTGAAAGCTCATGGTCTAGGTTACCAACCACCACTCTGCTCTAAAAGCTGTGTGTGTGTGTATGTAGGTACGTATGTAAGAGTGTGTGTATCTATCTATGGATGTATTGAGTTTGTAGTGTAGGGTCGTCTTGTAGGTTGGGGGGTGTGTGTGTGTATATGGAGGTTGGGATGTGTGTGTGTGTGTGTGTGGAATTTGGAGGGTAGGGTCACCTTGTAGGTTTGGGTGTAGGGTCACCTTGTAGGTTTGGGTGTAGGGTGACCTTGTAGGTTGGGGTGTAGGGTCACCTTGTAGTGTAGGGTGATCTTGTAGGTTGGGGTGTAGGGTCACCTTGTAGTGTAGGGTGACCTTGTAGGTTGGGGTGTAGGGTCACCTTGTAGTGTAGGGTGACCTTGTAGGTTGGGGTGTAGGGTCACCTTGTAGTGTAGGGTCACCTTGTAGGTTAGGGTGTAGGGTCACCTTGTAGTGTAGGGTCACCTTGTAGGTTGGGGTGTAGGGTCACCTTGTAGGTTGGGGTGTAGGGTCACCTTGTAGTGTAGGGTGACCTTGTAGGTTGGGGTGTAGGGTGACCTTGTAGGTTGGGGTGTAGGGTCACCTTGTAGTGTAGGGTCACCTTGTAGTGTAGGGTGACCTTGTAGGTTGGGGTGTAGGGTCACCTTGTAGTGTAGGGTGACCTTGTAGGTTGGGGTGTAGGGTGACCTTGTAGGTTGGGGTGTAGGGTCACCTTGTAGTGTAGGGTCACCTTGTAGGTTGGGGTGTAGGGTCACCTTGTAGTGTAGGGTCACCTTGTAGGTTGGGGTGTAGGGTCACCTTGTAGTGTAGGGTCACCTTGTAGGTTGGGGTGTAGGGTCACCTTGTAGGTTGGGGTGTAGGGTCACCTTGTAGTGTAGGGTGACCTTGTAGGTTGGGGTGTAGGGTCACCTTGTAGGTTGGGGTGTAGGGTCACCTTGTAGTGTAGGGTCACTTTGTAGGTTGGGGTGTAGAGTCACCTTGTAGTGTAGAGTCACCTTGTAGGTTGGGGTGTAGAGTCACCTTGTAGTGTAGGGTCACCTTGTAGGTTGGGGTGTAGGGTCACCTTGTAGTGTAGGGTGACCTTGTAGGTTGGGGTGTAGGGTCACCTTGTAGTGTAGGGTGACCTTGTAGGTTGGGGTGTAGGGTCACCTTGTAGTGTAGGGTGACCTTGTAGGTTGGGGTGTAGGGTCACCTTGTAGGTTGGGGTGTAGGGTCACCTTGTAGTGTAGGGTCACCTTGTAGGTTGGGGTGTAGGGTGACCTTGTAGGTTGGGGTGTAGGGTCACCTTGTAGGTTGGGGTATAGGGTCACCTTGTAGGTTGGGGTGTAGGGTCACCTTGTAGGTTGGGGTGTAGGGTCACCTTGTAGTGTAGGGTGACCTTGTAGGTTGGGGTGTAGGGTCACCTTGTAGTGTAGGGTCACCTTGTAGGTTGGGGTGTAGGGTCACCTTGTAGGTTGGGGTGTAGGGTCACCTTGTAGTGTAGGGTGACCTTGTAGGTTGGGGTGTAGGGTCACCTTGTAGGTTGGGGTGTAGGGTCACCTTGTAGTGTAGGGTCACCTTGTAGGTTGGGGTGTAGGGTCACCTTGTAGGTTGGGGTGTAGGGTCACCTTGTAGGTTGGGGTGTAGGGTCACCTTGTAGTGTAGGGTCACCTTGTAGGTTGGGGTGTAGGGTCACCTTGTAGTGTAGGGTGACCTTGTAGGTTGGGGTGTAGGGTCACCTTGTAGTGTAGGGTCACCTTGTAGGTTGGGGTATAGGGTCACCTTGTAGGTTGGGGTGTAGGGTCACCTTGTAGGTTGGGGTATAGGGTCACCTTGTAGTGTAGGGTGACCTTGTAGGTTGGGGTGTAGGGTCACCTTGTAGTGTAGGGTGACCTTGTAGGTTGGGGTGTAGGGTCACCTTGTAGGTTGGGGTGTAGGGTCACCTTGTAGTGTAGGGTGACCTTGTAGGTTGGGGTGTAGGGTCACCTTGTAGGTTGGGGTGTAGGGTGACCTTGTAGTGTAGGGTGACCTTGTAGGTTGGGGTGTAGGGTGACCTTGTAGGTTGGGGTGTAGGGTGACCTTGTAGGTTGGGGTGTAGGGTCACCTTGTAGTGTAGGGTCACCTTGTAGGTTGCGGTGTAGGGTCACCTTGTAGTGTAGGGTCACCTTGTAGGTTGTGGTGTAGGGTCACCTTGTAGTGTAGGGTCACCTTGTAGGTTGGGGTGTAGGGTCACCTTGTAGGTTGGGGTGTAGGGTCACCTTGTAGGTTGGGGTGTAGGGTCACCTTGTAGTGTAGGGTCACCTTGTAGGTTGGGGTGTAGGGTCACCTTGTAGTGTAGGGTCACCTTGTAGGTTGGGGTGTAGGGTCACCTTGTAGGTTGGGGTGTAGGGTCACCTTGTAGTGTAGGGTCACCTTGTAGGTTGGGGTGTAGGGTCACCTTGTAGTGTAGGGTCACCTTGTAGTGTAGGGTCACCTTGTAGGTTGGGGTGTAGGGTCACCTTGTAGTGTAGGGTCACTTTGTAGGTTGGGGTGCAGGGTCACCTTGTAGTGTAGGGTCACCTTGTAGGTTGGGGTGTAGGGTCACCTTGTAGTGTAGGGTCACCTTGTAGGTTGGGGTGTAGGGTCACCTTGTAGTGTAGGGTCACCTTGTAGGTTGGGGTGTAGGGTCACCTTGTAGTGTAGGGTGACCTTGTAGGTTGGGGTGTAGGGTGACCTTGTAGGTTGGGGTGTAGGGTGACCTTGTAGGTTGGGGTGTAGGGTCACCTTGTAGTGTAGGGTCACCTTGTAGGTTGCGGTGTAGGGTCACCTTGTAGGTTGGGGTGTAGGGTCACCTTGTAGTGTAGGGTCACCTTGTAGGTTGTGGTGTAGGGTCACCTTGTAGTGTAGGGTCACCTTGTAGGTTGGGGTGTAGGGTCACCTTGTAGGTTGGGGTGTAGGGTCACCTTGTAGGTTGGGGTGTAGGGTCACCTTGTAGGTTGGGGTGTAGGGTCACCTTGTAGTGTAGGGTCACCTTGTAGGTTGGGGTGTAGGGTCACCTTGTAGTGTAGGGTCACCTTGTAGGTTGGGGTGTAGGGTCACCTTGTAGTGTAGGGTGACCTTGTAGGTTGGGGTGTAGGGTCACCTTGTAGGTTGGGGTGTAGGGTCACCTTGTAGTGTAGGGTCACCTTGTAGGTTGGGGTGTAGGGTCACCTTGTAGTGTAGGGTCACCTTGTAGTGTAGGGTCACCTTGTAGGTTGGGGTGTAGGGTCACCTTGTAGTGTAGGGTCACTTTGTAGGTTGGGGTGCAGGGTCACCTTGTAGTGTAGGGTCACCTTGTAGGTTGGGGTGTAGGGTCACCTTGTAGTGTAGGGTCACCTTGTAGGTTGGGGTGTAGGGTCACCTTGTAGTGTAGGGTCACCTTGTAGGTTGGGGTGTAGGGTCACCTTGTAGTGTAGGGTCACCTTGTAGGTTGGGGTGTAGGGTCACCTTGTAGTGTAGGGTCACCTTGTAGGTTGGGGTGTAGGGTCACCTTGTAGTGTAGGGTCACCTTGTAGGTTGGGGTGTAGGGTCACCTTGTAGTGTAGGGTCACCTTGGTTTATTTACATGTTTGTCTTCCCTCACAATTAGGTGAATACGATATCGTGGAGCAGTACGGGGGAATACTTGCTGTCCGGCTCTGATGACACCACGTTGGTCATTAGTAACCCTTACACTAAGAAGGTATGATCTTGTAAGGTACTCATCATTTACATCATGCTTCTTGTAGAAAGGATTTGTCTGTATTTGTATGCCAGCGCTCCCACATTGCGGTCACCAGTAGCTGCACACTGTGTTAGGGATTGCACGGCTGTGGGTGACTGCAGGCAGCAGAAACAATGCCCCATGCGGTGACTGTATTGTGAGGACTTGACCCAAAGCCCCTTTGCCACCCATTGTGTGTACATCCACCTGTGTCGGTGAGGGTTGGCAAGGCTTCAGTGGTATGTTTAGCCATGCATGAGGATGGTCATGTGAAATCCGTGCACCTGCTGCCATCGGCCCAAAGCCGCACAAAACGGCCTATATTGACTCCATTCTGATGTGGAAACAAGTCTCCTAGTCCAGTGAACCTTCAGAGATGGCGAAAGGCTGGAATGAGAAGAGTCATCTTAGGCTAACTAGCTTTTTCCCATTGTCTGATGCCATCCAAGATGGCGTGGCCATGCAGTATCAGCAGCCCAGCGAGGAGCTCCATACTGCTGTAGCTGCAGCTTCACCGCAGCATTCTCCAACTCAAACAACTTACTCCAAATAATGGAGATGAGTGGCCACCTCATCATACCAAAGCGATCCATACATAAGCGATCGCACCCGCTAATCTCTCATCGGACTGTCATAGCTTACCCATCTCTGGCCACGCCCTTCTCGCGGCCCGTCTCTGGCCGCTCCCTTCTCGCGGCCCGTCTCTGGCCGCACCCTTCTCGCGGCCTGTCTCTGGCCGCGCCCTTCTCGCGGCCTGTCTCTGGCCGCGCCCTTCTCGCGGCCTGTCTCTGGCCACGCCCTTCTCGCGGCCCGTCTCTGGCCGCTCCCTTCTCGCGGCCCGTCTCTGGCCGCTCCCTTCTCGCGGCCCGTCTCTGGCCGCGCCCTTCTCGCGGCCCGTCTCTGGCCACGCCCTTCTCGCGGCCCGTCTCTGGTCGCTCCCTTCTCGCGGCCCGTCTCTGGCCGCTCCCTTCTCGCGGCCCGTCTCTGGCTGCTCCCTTCTCGCGGCCCGTCTCTGGCCGCTCCCTTCTCGCGGCCCGTCTCTGGCCGCTCCCTTCTCGCGGCCCGTCTCTGGCCGCTCCCTTCTCGCGGCCCGTCTCTGGCCGCTCCCTTCTCGCGGCCCGTCTCTGGCCGCTCCCTTCTCGCGGCCCGTCTCTGGCCGCTCCCTTCTCGCGGCCCGTCTCTGGCCGCTCCCTTCTCGCGGCCCGTCTCTGGCCGCTCCCTTCTCGCGGCCCGTCTCTGGCCGCTCCCTTCTCGCGGCCCGTCTCTGGCCGCTCCCTTCTCGCGGCCCGTCTCTGGCCGCTCCCTTCTCGCCCCCGTCTCTGGCCGCTCCCTTCTCGCGGCCCGTCTCTGGCCGCGCCCTTCTCGCGGCCCGTCTCTGGCCGCTCCCTTCTCGCGGCCCGTCTCTGGCCGCGCCCTTCTCGCGGCCCGTCTCTGGCCGCTCCCTTCTCGCGGCCCGTCTCTGGCCGCGCCCTTCTCGCGGCCCGTCTCTGGCCGCGCCCTTCTTGCGGCCCGTCTCTGGCCGCTCCCTTCTCGCGGCCCGTCTCTGGCCGCGCCCTTCTCGCGCCCCGTATTGTTAAATCTCTCTTTACTATACAGTTTCGATTAACCCTTCTGATGCTTTACAGAACTTTACACATAAATGGCATAATATTCGGCCTCGCTGCTATGTGTCACTTCCATCAGCATTATCCAATCGCCTGTAATCATTTTGTTAATTTGATAAACGCCATTTCAGCCAAGCACTGACCGCCATGGATAAAGAGGTGTAATGGCTATGGGAGAACCTTGCGTCGGCCCATAACCAATCTCTGAAGCTTATACCATATGGAGGACACGGCGGGATGCAGCAACTTGTATTTTTGTGGGATTCCTGAAACCACAGAACAACTAAGAGAATTTCTTACAGACCTCTCTGTGCCATCTTTCCCGTAGCCTGAAACCATGATGTCCTCAGAGCAGGCTCCCTGCCGGCCCAAGTCCTTCCTCACTCCATTCCCTGTGATGACAGAACAGATGCAGCATAGTGACACAGAGAAAGTCAGGCTGACAGCACAAAGTTACGGCTGCCTAATGTATAGCAGCATCAAAACACACAAGGGCCCCAGACGCTGCTCCCAGGGCCCCAGACGCTGCTCCCAGGGCCCCAGACGCTGCTCCCAGGGCGGGTGTGCGGGGAAAGAAGCAGCTCTACAAGAGAGCTTCCTCGGGGATAAGGTAGGAGGTTGAATGAATATTCTTATTAAAAAATAAAAAAAAAATAAAAAAATATATATATATTTTTTTTATAAGAATATTCATTCAACCTCCTACCTTATCCCCGAGGAAGCTCTCTTGTAGAGCGGAGGTGGGTGTAGGGCTTCTTACTGTGACTGTGGTCCTTGTTTCTGTGTTTTGATGCTGCTATACATTGGGGCCGGTGGATCTACCTTGTTTGCTCTTTATCTACTACTTATGGGTTCCAGGCCCAGCTGCTATTGAGTTTACATGGACTGCGCTTCGTATTGCGTCTGTCTACTGTAGCCGTGATTCTTCTGTTCCTAGTTGGACCTGGGTGTCTGTCTCCTTACATACTACATGGGGGCGCTCTGGTGAGAAAATTATGTAAGTTTTTTTTTTTTAAAACCTTTTTTGGAGGCATTTGTTCATATTATTTGTCAAAGAGAGGTTTGCTATTTTTCCTTATTTTGGTTGTCCCTTCCTTCTATGCTTGCTTGTCTGTTCTTGGGTTTTGTTGTGTTACTTTTGTGGCACTTTGTGGTTGAAGCCCTCCCTAGGTCCCATTAAAGAAGTAGTCCCTGCAGTGCACAGAGTCTGGAGTAACTGGATAACGTTTGGAAAGGTGCAGTAAAACAAAAGACTCTCTGTCTCTGCAGGATTTCTATTACCGCAGTACTGTGTATGATAAGGAGAACCTTTAGTTTTTGCTAAAGGCCCTATTCCATGGAACGATTATCGTCCGTATTCAGCCGCTACGGACGATAATCGTCCTGTGGAATAGAGTGCAACGAGCAGCCGACATCGTTCGTGTCGGCTGATCGTTGCAGTCGCTTGTTTTTCAACATGTTGAAAAACAAGCGACTGATATAGCAGCGATCTGCTGCCGTCGCTACGTTGAATAGGAGCGTCGGCAGCAGACGCTGCTATATCCTATGGGCTGCCTGGACGATCTAGCGATCGGGGAACGAGAGCTGAGAGCGCTCGTTTGCTCCTCTGATGACCCGTGGAATAGGGGCTTGAGTCTCTTGTAAAGGCTGACGTGTTTAGGTAATAGGCTTGAGAACTAGATGGACTATCTAGGACCAAAGAGTACAGTGCTCTGCTGGAGGGTCTCTAACCACCGTGGAGTCGGTTGCGGTAAACTTGAAGACACAACCTGTACGCCTATGCCGACCCATCTATTGCTGTGTGAGGGCACCAAGTGACACCTCCTGTAGTACAGGCCCCAGTTGACGGTGAGACAGCCATTGGGGTGTCCCTTTTAGGTCCGGGAGAGTTACACTGGGGTGTATAGTTGTTCTTCAGTCCGCTAGCTTGAGACTGAAGCTCCTGGTGGTTTTAGGGCTTGGAGAAAATAGGATGGCAGCTTAGTGAGGATAGGATGTGGAACCGCCTTTTTAATGGTAGCCGTATCTGAGGTGTACTGGCATGGCTGGTATACAGGAACGTTCGGAATCGGGATCCACGTTAAGGGAATGTGGTCTCTGGTCAGATAGCTGGACCCCAGGAAGACCTTCACCTGCCCAGGACTTCGGTAGGAGAAACAAAGGATACTGACTGGTGCTACTAGTCTCCTGATCAAGACCCCACATATGGCCCACACCTCACTTATAGTGATAATAGGGAGTTGGAACCTAGGGAGACTGCAAAGTAGCCGCCTTGGGTGACTTTTACAGGGATTAGTCAACAAGCCAACTCTCAGCTGGTGGCAGGTGCTACGTACACACAGAACAGCAGTGGCACATGGGTTCTGGGACTCGGAAGCACATAATTACCGATGTGTCCATCACCAAGCTGCCTGCCTAATATACTCCGTTCTGTGGAATAGATACAAGTATTGCCAGAGTTTGCCGATTGTTGAAAGGATGTGGTGGTGGAGCTGCTGCTGTAGTGGGCGGGCGTGGAAGAGCTGGGACGGCTCCATTACAAAATACAACACTTTCCTGTAGTGCAAGCAGGCGGCAGGGATTGCAGTGACCCTTACTAGGCCCAAATACTGCTCGACAAATGTTTAGTCAAGAGCAGGTAGAGGCCTTGGTTGCCTTTATGGCATGGCTTCCACCTGTTCCTCTGCTGCTACAAGCATGGACCCCTCTACCTCACCCCCCTTTGCAAATCTTCCAAGCGTATGATCCCTTACACATGGAATAATCCTTATTGCTCTTTGACCACTCTGCTCCTGTTTATTTAGTGGTCCATCCTCCTGCCCTAGGTGAGGACCTGCAGGACACTGATGGGTAGGGTAGTGTTAATGGGCAGGGGACCATCACCAGCCATATCTAACAATGATGAAACCCCACTGCCAATCCCTGAGACTCTAAGTAGTGTGGAGACTGGAGAGGACTGGAAGATGATGGGAGGGGTGATGGCAAGCTCCTAAACCACACATGGATGGAAGGCCACGGCAGTCTGAAGGGAGAAGTGTTGGTCACCTTGCCCCAGCAGAAGAGGGAGCAGGCCTATAGATAGTACCAGCTGAGGCACTGCCCAGTACGCCAAAGCCCGTTCAGAGGAGCTCTCAGGCCTGCCCTTTCTTCTGCCAAAACGCTGAGAACACGACACGGGTCATTTGCACGAGGCACTATTATAGATAACCTCGGCAGGACATGAAAGCAAAGCAGTGGGTCAGACACCAGAAACATCTCCTACTGCTTCCTCTTCTCTTCTCTCACCCTCCCCTTAGTGACAGGGCCTCCTGTCTCCCGCAGAGGGAAGGTATCACGGCAGCAGCGTCACCAGCCATGTCCACACTGTCCCGGCGAAGCAACCCCCAAACTCTGAAGAAAGAGTGCAAAACCCTCTTCACACCGTGAGAGATGGCTCCCATTCCAGCTGGTGGAGGTGGAGAGTCCCGCAGTCCCAGCCGTCACTACTTCTCTAGGCGTTCCAAACACACATCTATATCATCGGCAGACTCCTTCTTGTCTTATGCATTATCCTCACTTCACAGAGGTGACAAGGGTGCGGTCGTAATAAGGTGTAAGGGTCCTATTACATGGAGCGATTTTTAATGATTAACGACTAACTATAAACAATCGCAAGCAAGATTATCGTTAACCTGAAATCGTTCACCATATTACACAGAACGATGGTCGTTAGTTACTACGATCGTTTATTCCTTCTGATCCCAGCTAAACAATGGGCAATTACACTGAACGATTAGTGAACCAATGCGGAACTTGAACGAACGTGAAATTACAGCAAACGATTCGCGAACGATTAACGATAATTTTAGGATCAGATCTAAATCAACGATCGACATACGAACGATTTTTCAATTGCTGCCTGCAGTTACACAAAGCAATTATCGTTTAAATTTGAACGATAACAGTTTTTCGCATAATAATTGCCCCGTGTAATAGGGCCCTAAGAGGTGTTGTAGGTCATTGGTTAGTGGGTGCTGTCCCCTCCTTAGGAGAAGAGGCTGCACGAAGCGTGAACTGGTCCGTGTATTAGCTACATCAGAAGACCACCATACACACCAGCTTAGGAACAACCACATGCGGAGAGCTCCCAATACATGAGACCCCCGGACTCCAATCCCCAGACAATATACTGATATACAGCAGGAAAAAGAGCCGTATATAAAGTGCATGGTGGGGGGGGGGCTCCAATCCCCAGACAATATATACAGCTCTTTTTCCTGCTGTATATCAGTATATTGTCTGGGGATTGGAGTCCGGGGGTCTCATGTATTGTGAGCTTTCACCATGTGTTGTGTTTTTTTTCTTCTTCTTTTGGTCTTCTGAATGAGTCTAATAAACTGATTTATCTCATGTTTATGTTGAGAGCAGCCTCCTCTTAGGCACACATGTTAGGGGCACACATCTTAGGGTGCACATCTTAGGGTGCACATCCTGGGCGCACATCTTAGGGGCACACACATCCTGTGCACACATCCTAGGGTCACACATTTAAGGGGCGCACACATCTGGGGCGCACACATCTTTGGGGCACATCCTAGGCGCACACATCTTTGGGGCACATCCTGTGCACACATCCTAGGGTCACACATTTAAGGGGCGCACACATCTTTGGGGCACATCCTAGGGGCACACATCTTTGGGGCACATCCTGTGCACACATCCTAGGGTCACACATTTTAGGGGCGCACACATCTGGGGCGCACACATCTTAGGGGCACACATCTTAGGGACACACATCCTGGGCAGCCTCTTCTTAGGCGCACACATCTTTGGGGCACACATACTAGGGGCGCACACACATCTTAGGGGCACACATCCTGGGCAGCCTCCTCTTAGGCGCACATCTTTGGGGCACACATCCTAGGGGCGCACACACATCCTGGGCACACATCTTTGGGGCGCGCACATTCTAGGGGCACACATCTTAGGGACACACATCCTGGGCACACATCTTAGGGACACACATCCTGGGCAGCCTCTTCTTAGGCGCACACATCTTTGGGGCACACATCCTAGGGGTGCACACACATCTTAGGGGCACAAATCTGGGGCGCACACATCCTGGGCACACATCTTAGGGACACACATCCTGGGCAGCCTCTTCTTAGGCGCACACATCCTGGGCACACATCTTAGGGGCGCGCACATTCTAGGAGCACACATCTTAGGGGCGCACACCTTTGGGGCACACATCTTAGGGACACACATCCTGGGCAGCCTCTTCTTAGGCGCACACATCTTTGGGGCACACATCCTAGGGGCGCACACACATCTTAGGGGCACAAATCTGGGGCGCAGACATCTTTGGGGCACACATCTTAGGGACACACATCCTGGGCAGCCTCCTCTTAGGCGCACATCTTTGGGGCACACATCCTAGGGGCGCACACACATCCTGGGCACACATCTTTGGGGCACGCACATTCTAGGGGCACACATCTTAGGGACACACATCCTGGGCAGCCTCTTCTTAGGCGCAGACATCTTTGGGGCACACATACTAGGGGTGCACACACTTCTTAGGGGCACCGGTCCTAGGCAGCCCCCTCTTAGGCGCACACCTTTGGGGCACACATCCTAGGGGCGCACACACATCCTGGGCAGCCCCCTCTTAGGCGCACACCTTTGGGGCACACATCCTAGGGGCGCACACACATCTTTGGGGCACACATCCTAGGGGCACGCACATTCTAGGAGCACACATCTTAGGGGCGCACACCTTTGGGGCACACATCTTAGGGACACACATCCTGGGCAGCCTCTTCTTAGGCGCACACATCTTTGGGGCACACATCCTAGGGGCGCACACACATCTTAGGGACACACATCCTGGGCAGCCTCTTCTTAGGCGCACACATCCTAGGGGCGCACACACATCTTAGGGACACACATCCTGGGCAGCCTCTTCTTAGGCGCACACATCTTTGGGGCACACATCCTAGGGGCGCACACACATCTTAGGGACACACATCCTGGGCAGCCTCTTCTTAGGCGCACACATCTTTGGGGCACACATCCTAGGGGCGCACACACATCTTAGGGACACACATCCTGGGCAGCCTCTTCTTAGGCGCACACATCTTTGGGGCACACATCCTAGGGGCGCACACACATCTAAGGGGCGCAGATCCTGGGCAGCCTCCTCTTAGGCGCACACCTTTGGGGCGCACATCTTAGGCGCACGCATCTTAGAAGTGTATCTTTTGTCTTTTTTTTTTGTTCCCTGAGTATAACGCTATACCTTCTAAGGCTCTATTACATGAAATGATTATCGTCCAATAATCGTCTTGTATAATAGAAGGCAACGATTAGCCGACATGAACGATGTCACCTGATTGTTGCTGTCGCTTATCTTCCAACATGTTCCCAAGATAGCGGCGGTCTGCTGCCATCGCTCCGTGGAATAGGAGGCAGCAGACTGCCGCTATCTGCTATGGGCTGCCTGGACAACCTAGCCATCACCCGGCAGCCCCCCCGCAGCTCTCCGCAGCCCCCCCCGCACTTATCCGCTGGCTGCCGGTGCATGTAATAGTGTCGGCAGTGAGTGGGGAAAGAGGAGCAAGCGAGCGCTCACAGCTCCTCTGTCGCCCCATGTGATAGGGGCTTTAGGCTCTTATTGGTTGCTGCCCCCTTTGAGTTCTCTGCCTATGGATAATGAAAACCTTTCATTGGGAAGATTATGTTGGAAATGGGTAGAGCAAATGTCGTGTCACATTGTATAACTAGAGGATGGTACTGGTGAGAGGTCGGCTCCCGCTCGGGCCCGCATTGGCTCCCCGGTATCTCCCGTTACCAGTATATCGCGGGCTCTGCAGGTCACCTTTTTATAAATACTCTTATGTTGTCCTTTTCCGTTTGTTTGCAATTTATATAAAAAATAAAACCTGTCCGGTTGTCCATTTTATATGGTGAATAAGTGGAAGGAGGCAGCTTATGCTTCGGAAGGGTTTCCTGGGGAATACTAGTAAGAGGGCCCTATGGGGAGACCCCGCCGCTCCTTCATACACAATACTGCCGCTTTGCAGGTTTTGTACATTTTGTGGTGTTACTAAACAGCTAGAAAGAAATCTCCTTGTACAGTGGTCCGCCATCATCGCCAAGCACTTATATCTATGATATCCTTGTGTATTGCAGGTCTTGACGCAGATTCGTTCGGGCCACAGAGCTAACATTTTCAGTGCTAAGTTCTTGCCGCTTACAAACGATAAGCAGATTATTTCCTGCTCCGGGGACGGAGTGATCTTCTACACCAATATTGAAAAGGATTGCGACACGAATAGACAGTGCCAATTTACCTGCCATTATGGGACGGCATACGAGGTATGTAATATAGGGAGGGGCTCCCATTGTTATAGCTTTCAAAATCTAAATAAACAGTAGATGTAAAGAAAATCTACCATTTACATTCATTATTTATTTTTTTATTTTAGTCCTCATGCTTTATAACACAACTATACTTACTGTATCCAGGTCCAGTCTCCTGAAGGCAGCTATATAACAGCTATACTTACTGTATCCAGGTCCAGTCTCCTGAAGGCAGCTATATACCAGCTATACTTACTGTATACAGGTCCAGTCTCCTGAAGGCTGCTCTGTAACAGCTATACTTACTATATCCAGGTCCAGTCTCCTGATGGCTGCTATATAACAGCTATACTTACTGTATCCAGGTCCAGTCTCCTGACTGCTATATAACAGCTATACTTACTGTATCCAGGTCCAGTCTCCTGAAGGCAGCTATATACCAGCTATACTTACTGTATCCAGGTCCAGTCTCCTGAAGGCTGCTATATAACAGCTATACTTACTGTATCCAGGTACAGTCTCCTGAAGGCAGCTATATAACAGCTGTACTTACTGTATCCAGGTCCAGTCTCCTGACTGCTATATACCAGCTATACTTACTGTATCCAGGTCCAGTCTCCTGAAGGCAGCTATATAACAGCTATACTTACTGTATCCAGGTCCAGTCTCCTGAAGGCTGCTATATAACAGCTATACTTACTGTATCCAGGTCCAATCTCCTGATGGCTGCTATATAACAGCTATACTTATTGTATCCAGGTCCAGTCTCCTGACTGCTATATACCAGCTATACTTACTGTATCCAGGTCCAGTCTCCTGAAGGCTGCTATATAACAGCTATACTTACTGTATCCAGGTCCAGTCTCCTGACTGCTATATAACAGCTATACTTACTGTATCCAGGTCCAGTCTCCTGAAGGCTGCTATATAACAGCTATACTTACTGTATCCAGGTCCAGTCTCCTGAAGGCAGCTATATAACAGCTATACTTACTGTATCCAGGTCCAGTCTCCTGAAGGCTGCTATATAACAGCTGTACTTACTGTATCCAGGTCCAGTCTCCTGACTGCTATATACCAGCTATACTTACTGTATCCAGGTCCAGTCTCCTTACTGCTATATAACAGCTATACTTACTGTATCCAGGTCCAGTCTCCTGTAGGCAGCTATATACCAGCTATACTTACTGTATCCAGGTCCAGTCTCCTGACTGCTATATAACAGCTATACTTACTGTATCCAGGTCCAGTCTCCTGACTGCTATATAACAGCTATACTTACTGTATCCAGGTCCAGTCTCCTGAAGGCAGCTATATAACAGCTATACTTACTGTATCCAGGTCCAGTCTCCTGAAGGCAGCTATATAACAGCTATACTTACTGTATCCAGGTCCAATCTCCTGATGGCTGCTATATAACAGCTATACTTACTGTATCCAGGTCCAGTCTCCTGACTGCTATATACCAGCTATACTTACTGTATCCAGGTCCAGTCTCCTGAAGGCTGCTATATACCAGCTATACTTACTGTATCCAGGTCCAGTCTCCTGAAGGCAGCTATATACCAGCTGTACTTACTGTATCCAGGACCAGTCTCCTGAAGGCAGCTGTATAACAGCTATACTTACTGTATCCAGGTCCAGTCTCCTGACTGCTATATACCAGTTATACTTACTGTATCCAGGTCCAGTCTCCTGATGGCAGCTATATACCAGCTATACTTACTGTATCCAGGTCCAGTCTCCTGACTGCTATATACCAGCTATACTTACTGTATCCAGGTCCAGTCTCCTGACTGCTATATACCAGCTATACTTACTGTATCCAGGTCCAGTCTCCTTACTGCTATATAACAGCTATACTTACTGTATCCAGGTCCAGTCTCCTGTAGGCAGCTATATACCAGCTATACTTACTGTATCCAGGTCCAGTCTCCTGACTGCTATATAACAGCTATACTTACTGTATCCAGGTCCAGTCTCCTGAAGGCTGCTATATACCAGCTATACTTACTGTATCCAGGTCCAGTCTCCTGGCTGCTATATACCAGCTATACTTACTGTATCCAGGTCCAGTCCCCTGAAGGCAGCTATATACCAGCTATACTTACTGTATCCAGGTCCAGTCTCCTGACTGCTATATACCAGCTATACTTACTGTATCCAGGTCCAGTCTCCTGAAGGCTGCTATATACCAGCTATACTTACTGTATCCAGGTCCAGTCTCCTGGCTGCTATATACCAGCTATACTTACTGTATCCAGGTCCAGTCCCCTGAAGGCAGCTATATACCAGCTATACTTACTGTATCCAGGTCCAGTCTCCTGAAGGCTGCTATATAACAGCTATACTTACTGTATCCAGGTCCAGTCTCCTGAAGGCAGCTATATACCAGCTATACTTACTGTATCCAGGTCCAGTCTCCTGACTGCTATATAACAGCTATACTTACTGTATCCAGGTCCAGTCTCTTAAAGGCAGCTATATACCAGCTGTATTTACTGTATCCAGGTGTAGTCCGGGGGGTCTGACCATATCACACACATTGGCGGGGGTGTAGTCCGGGGGGTCTGACCATATCACACACATTGGCGGGGGTGTAGTCCGGGGGGTCTGACCATATCATACACAATGCCGGGGGTGTAGTCCGGGGGGTCTGACCATATCACACACATTGGCGGGGGTGTAGTCCGGGGGGTCTGACCATATCACACACATTGGCGGGGGTGTAGTCCGGGGGGGTCTGACCATATCACACACAATGCCGGGGGTGTAGTCCGGGGGGGTCTGACCATATCACACACATTGGCGGGGGTGTAGTCCGGGGGGTCTGACCATATCACACACATTGGCGGGGGTGTAGTCCGGGGGGGTCTGACCATATCACACACAATGCCGGGGGTGTAGTCCGGGGGGTCTGACCATATCACACACATTGGCGGGGGTGTAGTCCGGGGGGTGGGACCATGTCACACACATTGGCGGGGGTGTAGTCCGGGGGGGTCTGACCATATCATACACAATGCCGGGGGTGTAGTCCGGGGGGTCTGACCATTTCACACACATTGGCGGGGGTGTAGTCCGGGGGGTCTGACCATATCACACACATTGGCGGGGGTGTAGTCCGGGGGGTCTGACCATGTCACACACATTGGCGGGGGTGTAGTCCGGGGGGTCTGACCATGTCACACACATTGGCGGGGGTGTAGTCCGGGGGGTCTGACCATATCACACACATTGGCGGGGGTGTAGTCCGGGGGGTGGGACCATGTCATACACAATGCCGGGGGTGTAGTCCGGGGGGTCTGACCATATCACACACATTGGCGGGGGTCTAGTCCGGGGGGGTCTGACCATATCACACACATTGGCGGGGGTGTAGTCCGGGGGGTGGGACCATGTCATACACAATGCCGGGGGTGTAGTCCGGGGGGTGGGACCATATCATACACAATGCCGGGGGTGTAGTCCGGGGGGTCTGACCATATCACACACATTGGCGGGGGTGTAGTCCGGGGGGTCTGACCATATCATACACAATGCCGGGGGTGTAGTCCGGGGGGTCTGACCATATCATACACAATGCCGGGGGTGTAGTCCGGGGGGTCTGACCATATCATACACAATGCCGGGGGTGTAGTCCGGGGGGTCTGACCATATCATACACAATGCCGGGGGTGTAGTCCGGGGGGTCTGACCATATCATACACAATGCCGGGGGTGTAGTCCGGGGGGGTCTGACCATGTCACACACATTGGCGGGGGTGTAGTCCGGGGGGTCTGACCATGTCACACACATTGGCGGGGGTGTAGTCCGGGGGGTCTGACCATATCACACACATTGGCGGGGGTGTAGTCCGGGGGGTCTGACCATATCATACACAATGCCGGGGGTGTAGTCCGGGGGGTCTGACCATGTCATACACATTGGCGGGGGTGTAGTCCGGGGGGTGGGACCATGTCATACACAATGCCGGGGGTGTAGTCCGGGGGGGTCTGACCATATCATACACATTGGCGGGGGTGTAGTCCGGGGGGTCTGACCATATCATACACAATGCCGGGGGTGTAGTCCGGGGGGTCTGACCATATCACACACATTGGCGGGGGTGTAGTCCGGGGGGTCTGACCATGTCACACACATTGGCGGGGGTGTAGTCCGGGGGGTCTGACCATATCATACACAATGCCGGGGGTGTAGTCCGGGGGGTCTGACCATATCATACACAATGCCGGGGGTGTAGTCCGGGGGGTCTGACCATGTCATACACATTGGCGGGGGTGTAGTCCGGGGGGTGGGACCATGTCATACACAATGCCGGGGGTGTAGTCCGGGGGGGTCTGACCATATCACACACATTGGCGGGGGTGTAGTCCGGGGGGTCTGACCATGTCACACACATTGGCGGGGGTGTAGTCCGGGGGGTCTGACCATATCATACACAATGCCGGGGGTGTAGTCCGGGGGGTCTGACCATATCATACACAATGCCGGGGGTGTAGTCCGGGGGGTCTGACCATATCATACACAATGCCGGGGGTGTAGTCCCCCCCTCGTCTATGGCATCTATGGTTGTCAGAGTTGATGGGGTCAGGGTTCGGCAGCTATAAGGGCTGGACTGTAGGTGTTTGGGGTTTGTTTTCTCCTTTTTTATAGCTCTACAAGTAAATGTACAGCAAAGTTTCCTAACGTTTTCCGCACTTCAAATTGGACTTTATCTTGGGTGCCCAGTAATTCCGGGAGGTGGGCGACTACATCCATGCTGCTGCCCTGCTCTGCCCGCTCCATGTCCTCATGTTTCCACCACCCCTCCCCCCCCCGGAAATATGCTCCAGTCTCCCATTGGCTTTAATGGGATTTGTAACTTAATCGAGCACTTGAGCGTCGGAAAAAACTGAACTCGAGTAACGAGCTGTGACGGGGCGATTATCAGAGAACACACGGGGATGGAGCAACTTATAGAAAAGGAGGAGAATTTATTGAATCCAACTGTATGAAGCAGGTAATCCAATGCCAATAGAGTCCACCCATACGGATTTAGCAAGAGTCCACACAGTCTATCAGTCCTCAGGTCCCCATGGAGTTCTTCCTCTTCATCCCACCGGGTGCTGTGCTCACATCAGCTCCTCTTCTCTCCTCATAATCTTCTGAGTTCTTGGGGCCCCAGGATCTGGCCACAGCTGCAGCTCCTGGCTTCTTCACTATCTCACAATCAACTCCCTTCTGTCTTCTAAGTTCTTTTTCTTCTGCCCAGTCTGTTGGGGGTGGGGGTCTGCATAACCTACAGCCCCCTGCTCCACACCTAGTGTCCTCTATAAATTCCCCAGCAGAAGGTGATAAGACTCCATGCTGCCCTGCCCCCTTCCTTCTCCTCCAGACTCCTTGTCTCTGGTTAGGAGTCCACAGCCAGGCACACTGTCACAACCTCTCCCCCCCCTTAAAATGTGTACGACCAAGTGACCTCCACAGGTCGCTTGTTGAGTTCACAGGCAGATTAATAATTCTGTGGATGGGAGTAGTGTATGGCTGTGGGCCGGACTCCCGACAGAGGCCCGGGCTGCCCACATCTGTAATATCTGTCCTCTATTACTTTTCCTCTGTATCTGGGGATGGGGTCATGGGCAGCTGGAAGTGCAGGGCGTGGCCCCCTCCGACTAGTTGGGCAACTGGCCTGCAGATGCCCCATCTGCCCACATCCATAGCATCTGCGCTTTATCATGTTACCTCCACATCTCCTTCTGGGAAAGGGCTTATGGGTAGCCGTCTGCCTCTGGGCTGGACTCTGGGTCATTGCACCCAAGAAATGGCATTGTAGATTTCCCATATCATTTCCTAGGAGAACATCTGCGGGCAGACCACCCATCACCCCAATCGTGCATTGCTTGGCCCCAAAGCCATAGTCCAGCTCCACACGTGCCTTTGGTATAGTCCTTCTGATGCCTCCAGCCAGTTCAATATTTATCCCTGGTCCCGGCTGTATCGCCTCTGGCCGAACTACATGGGGTTCAGCTAGGGTGAGGAATGCTCCTGAGTCCCAAAAGCCAATGACTCCTTGACCATCCAGCGTAACCTTCTGTAGATGCCTGCTCTGGAGGTCAGAGGGATGTAAGGTGGTGGGCCAAACTCCATAGACCCCAATGGATGGGACAGTCCAGTCTGGTTCATTGGGACAGTCAAGTTGTGCGGGTGAGAGCCCTTCCTCCATTGAAGGGGCTTTCAGATAGTTTATCGTTTGAGTTGGTGTAGAGCGACCCCCTCTACGAAGAGTTGGGCAGCTTGATTGTAGATGCCCCGGCTGCCCACACTCATAACACTTGCGTTCAAATACTTTTCCTCCGTGACGCATTTGGGGAAAGTTCAGGTTGGCTGGAGAACGGTACCCACCTGTGGGTAAGTGAAGCGAGGTTTGGTTTTGGAGTCCAGCAGTGGAGACTTTTGGATAGAATACGTGTGGTTGAGGGGAGCCCTGCTGACCCCCTCCCAATAGCTTCTTCCACTGGGGCTTTATGCTAAGAACCTCGTCAGCCAAAGCCGCTGCTTCTGTTAGAGTTGCTGGGTTCCTTTCTCGCACCCATTCTCGGATCTCCGCAGGGCATTTAGCAAAGAATTGTTCCTTTAGGATAGCTTGCAGTATTGTGTCCACAGTGTAGGCCCCCTCTCCCTCCAGCCACCGCCGGCATGCTTGGGTAATTTTATGAGCATACATTTTGAGGGAACTCTCCCCATTGCAGGACAAGGAACGGAACTGTACCCTGTAGTTCTCGGGGTTTACTGCATAATGCTCGAATATGGTTTGTTTAATCGTTTCGTAGTCTCGGTTATATTGAGGGTCCATAGCTCGGTACACCGCTGCAGCTCCCCCTTGCAGAAGCCCCACAAGATGACGGACCCACTCTGCGTCTGGGACTTCCATTAATTTACATTGGTGTTCAAAGTCCTGGAAGAATCCCTCAATGTCCTCCTCGCGGAATGGCTTAAAGTCTTTGCGGGACACTCGTGGGGATTCCCTCCTAGAGAATGTTGTGCTTATGGATTGCTCACGCTGCAGAGTTACCATGTCCCTTTCATGGGCTCTTCTAATGGCCGCCCTCTTATCATCTGCTGTCACATCTGCCCCAAGCAGGGCCAGTTCCTCCTCCACCCACACAAGCCTCCGATCTTTTGGGGTATTTACCTCTAGGGAGATCTCCTCTGTTCCTTCTCGAAGGCTCAGCTGCTCCAGGGCTTCAATCAGCTCCTGTTTGGAGAGTCCCTTGTAGCTGAGGCCCAGCTCCCGAGCCTTGGAGAGTCATCATAGTCCAGTTGTGGTATCCTGAGGCTGTGGCCCCACTTGTTGCTTGGTGGTTCTCCATCCCCTGGGCTCTTATCCCAGCGCTGCCAACCAGTTTGTGACGGGGCGATTATCAGAGAACACACGGGGATGGAGCAACTTATAGAAAAGGAGGAGAATTTATTGAATCCAACTGTATGAAGCAGGTAATCCAATGCCAATAGAGTCCACCCATACGGATTTAGCAAGAGTCCACACAGTCTATCAGTCCTCAGGTCCCCATGGAGTTCTTCCTCTTCATCCCACCGGGTGCTGTGCTCACATCAGCTCCTCTTCTCTCCTCATAATCTTCTGAGTTCTTGGGGCCCCAGGATCTGGCCACAGCTGCAGCTCCTGGCTTCTTCACTATCTCACAATCAACTCCCTTCTGTCTTCTAAGTTCTTTTTCTTCTGCCCAGTCTGTTGGGGGTGGGGGTCTGCATAACCTACAGCCCCCTGCTCCACACCTAGTGTCCTCTATAAATTCCCCAGCAGAAGGTGATAAGACTCCATGCTGCCCTGCCCCCTTCCTTCTCCTCCAGACTCCTTGTCTCTGGTTAGGAGTCCACAGCCAGGCACACTGTCACACGAGCATATTAGTACTCGCTCATGTACTGAAGGAATATGTGCAGATCCAGCTGTATGAGGGGCTGAGGGGGCCCACAGCCTCCCCCATCCAGATACACTATATTGTATATGTGTCTCTGTATTGTGTATATCACTGTATTGTATATGTGTCTCTGTATTGTGTATATCACTATATTGTATATGTGTCTCTGTATTGTGTATAGGTCACTATATTGTATATGTGTCTCTGTATTGTGTATATCACTATATTGTATATGTGTCTCTATATTGTGTATATCACTATATTGTATATGTGTCTCTGTATTGTGTATATCACTATATTGTATATGTGTCTCTGTATTGTGTAGGTCACTGTATTGTATATGTCACCATATATTGTGTATATCACTATATTGTATATGTGTCTCTGTATTGTGTATATCACTATATTGTATATGTGTCTCTGTATTGTGTATATCACTATATTGTATATGTGTCTCTGTATTGTGTATATCACTATATTGTATATGTGTCTCTGTATTGTGTACATCACTATATTGTATATGTGTCTCTGTATTGTGTATAGGTCACTATATTGTATATGTGTCTCTGTATTGTGTATAGGTCACTATATTGTATATGTGTCTCTGTATTGTGTATAGGTCACTATATTGTATATGTGTCTCTGTATTGTGTATATCACTATATTGTATATGTGTCTCTGTATTGTGTATAGGTCACTATATTGTATATGTGTCTCTGTATTGTGTATATCACTGTATTGTATATGTGTCTCTGTATTGTGTATATCACTGTATTGTATATGTGTCTCTGTATTGTGTATATCACTATATTGTATATGTGTCTCTGTATTGTGTATATCACTATATTGTATATGTGTCTCTGTATTGTGTATAGGTCACTATATTGTATATGTGTCTCTGTATTGTGTATATCACTATATTGTATATGTGTCTCTGTATTGTGTATAGGTCACTATATTGTATATGTGTCTCTGTATTGTGTATATCACTATATTGTATATGTGTCTCTGTATTGTGTATATCACTATATTGTATATGTGTCTCTGTATTGTGTATAGGTCACTATATTGTATATGTGTCTCTATATTGTGTATAGGTCACTATATTGTATATGTGTCTCTGTATTGTGTATATCACTATATTGTATATGTGTCTCTGTATTGTGTATATCACTATATTGTATATTTGTCTCTGTATTGTGTATATCACTATATTGTATATGTGTCTCTATATTGTGTATAGGTCACTATATTGTATATGTGTCTCTGTATTGTGTATATCACTATATTGTATATGTGTCTCTGTATTGTGTATATCACTATATTGTATATGTGTCTCTGTATTGTGTATATCACTATATTGTATATGTGTCTCTGTATTGTGTATATCACTATATTGTATATGTGTCTCTGTATTGTGTATATCACTATATTGTATATGTGTCTCTGTATTGTGTATAGGTCACTATATTGTATATGTGTCTCTGTATTGTGTATATCACTATATTGTATATGTGTCTCTGTATTGTGTATAGGTCACTATATTGTATATGTGTCTCTGTATTGTGTATATCACTATATTGTATATGTGTCTCTGTATTGTGTAGGTCACTATATTGTATATGTCACCATATATTGTGTATATCACTATATTGTATATGTGTCTCTGTATTGTGTATATCACTATATTGTATATGTGTCTCTGTATTGTGTAGGTCACTATATTGTATATGTGTCTCTGTATTGTGTATAGGTCACTATATTGTATATGTGTCTCTGTATTGTGTATAGGTCACTATATTGTATATGTGTCTCTGTATTGTGTATATCACTATATTGTATATGTGTCTCTGTATTGTGTATATCACTATATTGTATATGTGTCTCTGTATTGTGTATAGGTCACTATATTGTATATGTGTCTCTGTATTGTGTATAGGTCACTATATTGTATATGTGTCTCTGTATTGTGTATATCACTATATTGTATATGTGTCTCTGTATTGTGTATAGGTCACTATATTGTATATGTGTCTCTGTATTGTGTACATCACTATATTGTATATGTGTCTCTGTATTGTGTATAGGTCACTATATTGTATATGTGTCTCTGTATTGTGTATAGGTCACTATATTGTATATGTGTCTCTGTATTGTGTATATCACTATATTGTATATGTGTCTCTGTATTGTGTATATTACTATATTGTATATGTGTCTCTGTATTGTGTATATCACTATATTGTATATTTGTCTCTGTATTGTGTATATCACTATATTGTATATGTGTCTCTGTATTGTGTATATCACTATATTGTATATGTGTCTCTGTATTGTGTACATCACTATATTGTATATGTGTCTCTGTATTGTGTATAGGTCACTATATTGTATATGTGTCTCTGTATTGTGTATAGGTCACTATATTGTATATGTGTCTCTGTATTGTGTACATCACTATATTGTATATGTGTCTCTGTATTGTGTATATCACTATATTGTATATGTGTCTCTGTATTGTGTATAGGTCACTATATTGTATATGTGTCTCTGTATTGTGTATATCACTATATTGTATATGTGTCTCTGTATTGTGTATATCACTATATTGTATATGTGTGTCTGTATTGTGTATATCACTATATTGTATATGTGTCTCTGTATTGTGTATAGTTCACTATATTGTATATGTATCTCTGTATTGTGTATAGGTCACTATATTGTATATGTGTCTCTGTATTGTGTATAGGTCACTATATTGTATATGTGTCTCTGTATTGTGTATATCACTATATTGTATATGTGTCTCTGTATTGTGTATATCACTATATTGTATATGTGTCTCTGTATTGTGTGTAGGTCACTATATTGTATATGTGTCTCTGTATTGTGTGTAGGTCACTATATTGTATATGTGTCTCTGTATTGTGTATATCACTATATTGTATATGTGTCTCTGTATTGTGTATATCACTATATTGTATATGTGTCTCTGTATTGTGTATATCACTATATTGTATATGTGTCTCTGTATTGTGTGTAGGTCACTATATTGTATATGTGTCTCTGTATTGTGTATAGGTCACTATATTGTATATGTGTCTCTGTATTGTGTATAGGTCACTATATTGTATATGTGTCTCTGTATTGTGTGTAGGTCACTATATTGTATATGTGTCTCTGTATTGTGTATATCACTATATTGTATATGTGTCTCTGTATTGTGTATATCACTATATTGTATATGTGTCTCTGTATTGTGTATATCACTATATTGTATATGTGTCTCTGTATTGTGTGTAGGTCACTATATTGTATATGTGTCTCTGTATTGTGTATAGGTCACTATATTGTATATGTGTCTCTGTATTGTGTATAGGTCACTATATTGTATATGTGTCTCTGTATTGTGTATAGGTCACTATATTGTATATGTGTCTCTGTATTGTGTATAGGTCACTATATTGTATATGTGTCTCTGTATTGTGTATATCACTATATTGTATATGTGTCTCTGTATTGTGTATATTACTATATTGTATATGTGTCTCTGTATTGTGTATATCACTATATTGTATATGTGTCTCTGTATTGTGTATATCACTATATTGTATATGTGTCTCTGTATTGTGTATATCACTATATTGTATATGTGTCTCTGTATTGTGTACATCACTATATTGTATATGTGTCTCTGTATTGTGTATAGGTCACTATATTGTATATGTGTCTCTGTATTGTGTATAGGTCACTATATTGTATATGTGTCTCTGTATTGTGTACATCACTATATTGTATATGTGTCTCTGTATTGTGTATATCACTATATTGTATATGTGTCTCTGTATTGTGTATAGGTCACTATATTGTATATGTGTCTCTGTATTGTGTATATCACTATATTGTATATGTGTCTCTGTATTGTGTATATCACTATATTGTATATGTGTGTCTGTATTGTGTATATCACTATATTGTATATGTGTCTCTGTATTGTGTATAGTTCACTATATTGTATATGTGTCTCTGTATTGTGTATAGGTCACTATATTGTATATGTGTCTCTGTATTGTGTATAGGTCACTATATTGTATATGTGTCTCTGTATTGTGTATATCACTATATTGTATATGTGTCTCTGTATTGTGTATATCACTATATTGTATATGTGTCTCTGTATTGTGTGTAGGTCACTATATTGTATATGTGTCTCTGTATTGTGTGTAGGTCACTATATTGTATATGTGTCTCTGTATTGTGTATATCACTATATTGTATATGTGTCTCTGTATTGTGTATATCACTATATTGTATATGTGTCTCTGTATTGTGTATATCACTATATTGTATATGTGTCTCTGTATTGTGTGTAGGTCACTATATTGTATATGTGTCTCTGTATTGTGTGTAGGTCACTATATTGTATATGTGTCTCTGTATTGTGTATAGGTCACTATATTGTATATGTGTCTCTGTATTGTGTATAGGTCACTATATTGTATATGTGTCTCTGTATTGTGTATAGGTCACTATATTGTATATGTGTCTCTGTATTGTGTATAGGTCACTATATTGTATATGTGTCTCTGTATTGTGTATATCACTATATTGTATATGTGTCTCTGTATTGTGTAGGTCACTATATTGTATATGTGTCTCTGTATTGTGTATATCACTATATTGTATATTTGTCTCTGTATTGTGTATATCACTATATTGTATATGTGTCTCTGTATTGTGTAGGTCACTATATTGTATATGTGTCTCTGTATTGTGTATATCACTATATTGTATATGTGTCTCTGTATTGTGTATATCACTATATTGTATATGTGTCTCTGTATTGTGTATAGGTCACTATATTGTATATGTGTCTCTGTATTGTGTATATCACTATATTGTATATGTGTCTCTGTATTGTGTATAGGTCACTATATTGTATATGTGTCTCTGTATTGTGTATATCACTATATTGTATATGTGTCTCTGTATTGTGTATATCACTATATTGTATATGTGTCTCTGTATTGTGTATAGGTCACTATATTGTATATGTGTCTCTATATTGTGTATAGGTCACTATATTGTATATGTGTCTCTGTATTGTGTATATCACTATATTGTATATGTGTCTCTGTATTGTGTAAAGGTCACTATATTGTATATGTGTCTCTGTATTGTGTATATCACTATATTGTATATTTGTCTCTGTATTGTGTATATCACTATATTGTATATGTGTCTCTATATTGTGTATAGGTCACTATATTGTATATGTGTCTCTGTATTGTGTATATCACTATATTGTATATGTGTCTCTGTATTGTGTATATCACTATATTGTATATGTGTCTCTGTATTGTGTATATCACTATATTGTATATGTGTCTCTGTATTGTGTATATCACTATATTGTATATGTGTCTCTGTATTGTGTATATCACTATATTGTATATGTGTCTCTGTATTGTGTATAGGTCACTATATTGTATATGTGTCTCTGTATTGTGTATATCACTATATTGTATATGTGTCTCTGTATTGTGTATAGGTCACTATATTGTATATGTGTCTCTGTATTGTGTATATCAACTATATTGTATATGTGTCTCTGTATTGTGTATATCACTATATTGTATATGTGTCTCTGTATTGTGTATATCACTATATTGTATATGTGTCTCTGTATTGTGTATATCACTATATTGTATATGTGTCTCTGTATTGTGATATCACTATATTGTATATGTGTCTCTGTATGTGTATAGGCACTATATTGTATATTGTCTCTGTATTGTGTATAGTCACTATATTGTATATGTGTCTCTGTATTGTGTATAGGTCACTATATTGTATATGTGTCTCTGTATTGTGTATATCACTATATTGTATATGTGTCTCTGTATTGTGTATATCACTATATTGTATATGTGTCTCTGTATTGTGTATATCACTATATTGTATATGTGTCTCTGTATTGTGTATAGGTCACTATATTGTATATGTGTCTCTGTATTGTGTACATCACTATATTGTATATTTGTCTCTGTATTGTGTATATCACTATATTGTATATGTGTCTCTGTATTGTGTATATCACTATATTGTATATGTGTCTCTGTATTGTGTATATCACTATATTGTATATGTGTCTCTGTATTGTGTATAGGTCACTATATTGTATATGTGTCTCTGTATTGTGTATAGGTCACTATATTGTATATGTGTCTCTGTATTGTGTATATCACTATATTGTATATGTGTCTCTGTATTGTGTATATCACTATATTGTATATGTGTCTCTGTATTGTGTATATCACTATATTGTATATGTGTCTCTGTATTGTGTATATCTCACTATATTGTATATTTGTCCTCTGTATTGTGTATAGGTCACTATATTGTATATGTGTCTCTGTATTGTGTAGGTCACTATATTGTATATGTCACCATATATTGTGTATATCACTATATTGTATATGTGTCTCTGTATTGTGTATATCACTATATTGTATATGTGTCTCTGTATTGTGTAGGTCACTATATTGTATATGTGTCTCTATATTGTGTATATCACTATATTGTATATGTGTCTCTGTATTGTGTAGGTCACTATATTGTATATGTCACCATATATTGTGTATATCACTATATTGTATATGTGTCTCTGTATTGTGTATATCACTATATTGTATATGTGTCTCTGTATTGTGTAGGTCACTATATTGTATATGTGTCTCTATATTGTGTATATCACTATATTGTATATGTGTCTCTGTATTGTGTATATCACTATATTGTATATGTGTCTCTGTATTGTGTATAGGTCACTATATTGTATATGTGTCTCTGTATTGTGTATAGGTCACTATATTGTATATGTGTCTCTGTATTGTGTATATCACTATATTGTATATGTGTCTCTGTATTGTGTATATCACTATATTGTATATGTGTCTCTGTATTGTGTATAGGTCACTATATTGTATATGTGTCTCTGTATTGTGTATAGTCACTATATTGTATATGTGTCTCTGTATTGTGTATATCACTATATTGTATATGTGTCTCTGTATTGTGTATAGGTCACTATATTGTATATGTGTCTCTGTATTGTGTACATCACTATATTGTATATGTGTCTCTGTATTGTGTATAGGTCACTATATTGTATATGTGTCTCTGTATTGTGTATAGTCACTATATTGTATATGTGTCTCTGTATTGTGTATATCACTATATTGTATATGTGTCTCTGTATTGTGTATATCACTATATTGTATATGTGTCTCTGTATTGTGTAGTAGGTCACTATATTGTATATGTGTCTCTGTATGTGTATATCACTATATTGTATATGTGTCTCTGTATTGTGTATATCACTATATTGTATATGTGTCTCTCTGTATTGTGTATATCACTATATTGTATATGTTGTCTCTGTATTGTGTATAGGTCACTATATTGTATATGTGTCTCTGTATTGTGTATATCACTATATTGTATATGTGTCTCTGTATTGTGTATAGGTCACTATATTGTATATGTGTCTCTGTATTGTGTACTATCACTATATTGTATATGTGTCTCTGTATTGTGTATAGTCACTATATTGTATATGTGTCTCTGTATTGTGTATAGTCACTATATTGTATATGTGTCTCTGTATTGTGTATATCACTATATTGTATATGTGTCTCTGTATTGTGTATATCACTATATTGTATATGTGTCTCTGTATTGTGTATAGGTCACTATATTGTATATGTGTCTCTGTATTGTGTATATCACTATATTGTATATGTGTCTCTGTATTGTGTATATCACTATATTTGTATATGTGTCTCTGTATTGTGTATATCCTATATTGTATATGTGTCTCTGTATTGTGTACATCACTATATTGTATATGTGTCTCTGTATTGTGTATATCACTATATTGTTATATGTGTCTCTGTATGTGTATAGGTCACTATATTGTATATGTGTCTCTGTATTGTGTATATCACTATATTGTATATGTGTCCTCTGTATTGTGTATATCCACTATATTGTATATTGATGTGTTCTGTGTATTGTGTATATCACATATATTGCTATATGTTGTCTCTGTATTGTGTATAGTTCACTATATTGTATATGTGTCTCTGTATTGTGTATAGGTCACTATATTGTAATAGTGTCTCTGTATTGTGTATAGGTCAATATATTTGTATAATGTGTCTCTGTATTGTGTATATCACTATATTGTATATGTGTCTCTGTATTGTGTATATCACTATATTGTATATGTGTCTCTGTATTTGTGTAGGTCACTATATTGTATATGTGTCTCTGTATTGTGTGTAGGTCACTATATTGTATATGTGTCTCTGTATTGTGTATATCACTATATTGTATATGTGTCTCTGTATTGTGTATATCACTATATTGTATATGTGTCTCTGTATTGTGTATATCACTATATTGTATATGTGTCTCTGTATTGTGTGTAGGTCACTATATTGTATATGTGTCTCTGTATTGTGTGTAGGTCACTATATTGTATATGTGTCTCTGTATTGTGTGTAGGTCACTATATTGTATATGTGTCTCTGTATTGTGTATAGGTCACTATATTGTATATGTGTCTCTGTATTGTGTATAGGTCACTATATTGTATATGTGTCTCTGTATTGTGTATAGGTCACTATATTGTATATGTGTCTCTGTATTGTGTATATCACTATATTGTATATGTGTCTCTGTATTGTGTAGGTCACTATATTGTATATGTGTCTCTGTATTGTGTATATCACTATATTGTATATTTGTCTCTGTATTGTGTATATCACTATATTGTATATGTGTCTCTGTATTGTGTAGGTCACTATATTGTATATGTGTCTCTGTATTGTGTATATCACTATATTGTATATGTCACCATATATTGTGTATATCACTATATTGTATATGTGTCTCTGTATTGTGTATATCACTATATTGTATATGTGTCTCTGTATTGTGTATATCACTATATTGTATATGTGTCTCTGTATTGTGTATAGGTCACTATATTGTATATGTGTCTCTGTATTGTGTATATCACTATATTGTATATGTGTCTCTGTATTGTGTATAGCACTATATTGTATATGTGTCTCTGTATTGTGTATATCACTATATTGTATATGTGTCTCTGTATTGTGTACATCACTATATTGTATATGTGTCTCTGTATTGTGTATATCACTATATTGTATATGTGTCTCTGTATTGTGTATATCACTATATTGTATATGTGTCTCTGTATTGTGTATAGGTCACTATATTGTATATGTGTCTCTGTATTGTGTATAGGTCACTATATTGTATATGTGTCTCTGTATTGTGTATAGGTCACTATATTGTATATGTGTCCTCTGTATTGTGTATAGGTCACTATATTGTATATGTGTCTCTGTATTGTGTATAGGTCACTATATTGTATATGTGTCTCTGTATTGTGTATAGGTCACTATATTGTATATGTGTCTCTGTATTGTGTATAGGTCACTATATTGTATATGTGTCTCTGTATTGTGTATATTACTATATTGTATATGTGTCTCTGTATTGTGTATATCACTATATTGTATATGTGTCTCTGTATTGTGTATATCACTATATTGTATATGTGTCTCTGTATTGTGTATAGGTCACTATATTGTATATGTGTCTCTGTATTGTGTATATCACTATATTGTATATGTGTCTCTGTATTGTGTATAGGTCACTATATTGTATATGTGTCTCTGTATTGTGTATAGGTCACTATATTGTATATGTGTCTCTGTATTGTGTATAGGTCACTATATTGTATATGTGTCTCTGTATTGTGTATATCACTATATTGTATATGTGTCTCTGTATTGTGTATATCACTATATTGTATATGTGTCTCTGTATTGTGTATATCACTGTATTGTATATGTGTCTCTGTATTGTGTATAGCACTATATTGTATATGTGTCTCTGTATTGTGTATATCACTATATTGTATATGTGTCTCTGTATTGTGTATATCACTATATTGTATATGTGTCTCTGTATTGTGTATATCACTATATTGTATATGTGTCTCTGTATTGTGTATAGGTCACTATATTGTATATGTCACCATATATTGTGGTTGCTGTTACCCAGGTGTACATGGACAGTGCTATCCCAATTATCTCTGTGTAGTTAGATATAACCAGATCCGGCAGCCGTCACTTCTTCTTGTCTCCTCCCCATAGGGGTCGGGAGGTTACACTGCTATATGGAGGTCGCTGACCTGTGACCCCCGTCTATATGTCTCCTCCCCATAGGGGCCGGGAGGTTACACTGCTATATGGAGGTCGCTGACCTGTGTCCCCCGTCTATATGTCTCCTCCCCATAGGGGCCGGGAGGTTACACTGCTATATGGAGGTCGCTGACCTGTGACCCCCGTCTATATGTCTCCTCCCCATAGGGGCCGGGAGGTTACACTGCTATATGGAGGTCGCTGACCTGTGTCCCCCGTCTATAGGTCTCCTCCCCATAGGGGTCGGGAGGTTACACTGCTATATGGAGGTCGCTGACCTGTGACCTCCGTCTATATGTCTGCTCCCCATAGGGGCCGGGAGGTTACACTGCTATATGGAGGTCGCTGACCTGTGTCCCCCGTCTATAGGTCTCCTCCCCATAGGGGTCGGGAGGTTACACTGCTATATGGAGGTCGCTGACCTGTGTCCCCCGTCTATATGTCTCCTCCCCAAAGGGGCCGGGAGGTTACACTGCTATATGGAGGTCGCTGACCTGTGACCTCCGTCTATATGTCTCCTCCCCATAGGGGTCGGGAGGTTACACTGCTATATGGAGGTTGCTGACCTGTGACCCCCGTCTATGTCTCCTCCCCATAGGGGTCGGGAGGTTACACTGCTATATGGAGGTCGCTGACCTGTGTCCCCCGTCTATAGGTCTCCTCCCCATAGGGGTCGGGAGGTTACACTGCTATATGGAGGTCGCTGACCTGTGACCCCCGTCTATGTCTCCTCCCCATAGGGGCCGGGAGGTTACACTGCTATATGGAGGTCGCTGACCTGTGACCCCCGTCTATGTCTCCTCCCCATAGGGGCCGGGAGGTTACACTGCTATATGGAGGTCGCTGACCTGTGACCCCCGTCTATGTCTCCCCCCCATAGGGGCCGGGAGGTTACACTGCTATATGGAGGTCGCTGACCTGTGACCCCCGTCTATGTCTCCTCCCCATAGGGGCCGGGAGGTTACACTGCTATATGGAGGTCGCTGACCTGTGACCCCCGTCTATGTCTCCTCCCCATAGGGGTCGGGAGGTTACACTGCTATATGGAGGTCGCTGACCTGTGACCCCCGTCTATGTCTCCTCCCCATAGGGGTCGGGAGGTTACACTGCTATATGGAGGTCGCTGACCTGTGACCCCCGTCTATGTCTCCTCCCCATAGGGGCCGGGAGGTTACACTGCTATATGGAGGTCGCTGACCTTTGACCCCCGTCTATATGTCTCCTCCCCATAGGGGCCGGGAGGTTACACTGCTATATGGAGGTCGCTGACCTGTGACCCCCGTCTATGTCTCCTCCCCATAGGGGTCGGGAGGTTACACTGCTATATGGAGGTCGCTGACCTGTGACCCCCGTCTATGTCTCCTCCCCATAGGGGTCGGGAGGTTACACTGCTATATGGAGGTCGCTGACCTGTGACCCCCGTCTATATGTCTCCTCCCCATAGGGGTCGGGAGGTTACACTGCTATATGGAGGTCGCTGACCTGTGACCCCCGTCTATATGTCTCCTCCCCATAGGGGTCGGGAGGTTACACTGCTATATGGAGGTCGCTGACCTGTGACCCCCGTCTATATGTCTCCCCCCCATAGGGGCCGGGAGGTTACACTGCTATATGGAGGTCGCTGACCTGTGACCCCCGTCTATGTCTCCCCCCCATAGGGGCCGGGAGGTTACACTGCTATATGGAGGTCGCTGACCTGTGACCCCCGTCTATGTCTCCTCCCCATAGGGGCCGGGAGGTTACACTGCTATATGGAGGTCGCTGACCTGTGACCCCCGTCTATGTCTCCTCCCCATAGGGGTCGGGAGGTTACACTGCTATATGGAGGTCGCTGACCTGTGACCCCCGTTTGTGTCTCTGCACAGATGACAGCTTACTCTCTCTCTTACTTACAGATTATTACGGTGCCTAATGACCCCTTTGCATTTCTATCTTGCGGAGAGGACGGCACTGTGCGGGGGTTTGACCTTCGAACAAAAACCAATTGTACAAAGGAGGACTGCAAAGATGTAAGTGTTACCCAGTGTTTCATCGGGAACTCCAGCTCTCACCTATATGTGCTACACTGTTTAAAGGGGTCCTCCTGTCTCCACTAATACACATAAAGGGGTACTCCTATCTCCACTAATACACATAAAGGGGTCCTCCTGTCTCCACTAATACACATAAAGGGGTCCTCCCATCTCCACTAATACACATAAAGGGGTCCTCCCATCTCCACTAATACATATAAAGGGGTCCTCCTGTCTCCACTAATACATATAAAGGGGTCCTCCTATCTCCACTAATACACATAAAGGGGTACTCCTATCTCCACTAATACACATAAAGGGGTCCTCCTGTCTCCACTAATACACATAAAGGGGTCCTCCCATCTCCACTAATACACATAAAGGGGTCCTCCCATCTCCACTAATACATATAAAGGGGTCCTCCTGTCTCCACTAATACACATAAAGGGGTCCTCCTATCTCCACTAATACACATAAAGGGGTACTCCCATCTCCACTAATACATATAAAGGGGTCCTCCTATCTCCACTAATACACATAAAGGGGTCCTCCCATCTCCACTAATACATATAAAGGGGTCCTCCTATCTCCACTAATACACATAAAGGAGTCCTCCCATCTCCACTAATACATATAAAGGGGTCCTCCCATCTCCACTAATACATATAAAGGGGTCCTCCTGTCTCCACTAATACACATAAAGGGGTACTCCCATCTCCACTAATACATATAAAGGGGTCCTCCTATCTCCACTAATACACATAAAGGGGTCCTCCCATCTCCACTAATACATATAAAGGGGTCCTCCTATCTCCACTAATACACATAAAGGAGTCCTCCCATCTCCACTAATACACATAAAGGGGTCCTCCCATCCCCACTAATACATATAAAGGGGTCCTTCTATCTCCACTAATACACATAAAGGGGTCCTCCCATCTCCACTAATACATATAAAGGGGTCCTCCCATCTCCACTAATACATATAAAGGGGTCCTTCTATCTCCACTAATACACATAAAGGGGTACACCTATCTCCACTAATACACATAAAGGGGTACTCCCATCTCCACTAATACACATAAAGGGGTCCTCCCATCTCCACTAATACATATAAAGGGGTCCTTCTATCTCCACTAATACACATAAAGGGGTCCTCCCATCCCCACTAATACACATAAAGGGGTCCTCCCATCCCCACTAATACATATAAAGGGGTCCTCCCATCCCCACTAATACACATAAAGGGGTCCTCCCATCTCCACTAATACATATAAAGGGGTCCTCCCATCTCCACTAATACATATAAAGGGGTCCTTCTATCTCCACTAATACACATAAAGGGGTCCTCCCATCTCCACTAATACATATAAAGGGGTCCTTCTATCTCCACTAATACACATAAAGGGGTACTCCCATCTCCACTAATACACATAAAGGGGTCCTCCCATCTCCACTAATACATATAAAGGGGTCCTTCTATCTCCACTAATACACATAAAGGGGTCCTCCCATCCCCACTAATACACATAAAGGGGTCCTCCCATCCCCACTAATACATATAAAGGGGTCCTCCCATCCCCACTAATACACATAAAGGGGTACTCCCATCCCCACACTTATTTTTCAGATCAGCTGGTGTTATATAGAAAGTTATATAGATTTGTAGTTTACTGCTGTTTATAAATCTCTAGTATTCCAGTACTTATCAGCTGCTGTATGTCCTGTAGGAAGTGCTGTATTCTATCCAGTCTTCTAGTACTTATCAGCTGCTGTATGTCCTGCAGGAAGTGGTGTAGTCTCCAGTCTGACACAGTGCTCTCTGCTGCCACCTCTGTCCATGTCAGGAACTGTCCAGAGCAGGAGAGGTTTTCTATGGTGTTAAGGATGTGGGAGTATGTGTGTGTGTGTGTGTGTGGGGGGGGGGTAGTGTGTGTGTGTGTGGGGGGGGAGTGTGTGTGTGTGTGTGGGGGGGGGAGTGTGTGTGTGTGTGTGTGTGTGTGGGGGAGTGTGTGTGTGTGTGTGGGGGGGGGGGGGGAGTGTGTGTGTGTGGGGGGTAGTGTGTGTGTGGGGGAGTGTGTGTGTGGGGGAGTGTGTGTGTGGGGGAGTGTGTGTGTGGGGGAGTGTGTGTGTGTGGGGGAGTGTGTGTGTGTGGGGGAGTGTGTGTGTGTGGGGGGGAGTGTGTGTGTGTGGGGGGGAGTGTGTGTGGGGGAGTGTGTGTGTGTGTGTGGGGGAGTGTGTGTGTGTGTGGGGGAGTGTGTGTGTGTGTGGGGGAGTGTGTGTGTGTGGGGGAGTGTGTGTGTGTGGGGGAGTGTGTGTGTGTGGGGGGGAGTGTGTGTGGGGGGGAGTGTGTGTGGGGGGGAGTGTGTGTGGGGGGGAGTGTGTGTGGGGGAGTGTGTGTGTGTGTGTGGGGGGAGTGTGTGTGTGTGTGGGGGGGAGTGTGTGTGTGTGTGGGGGGAGTGTGTGTGTGTGTGGGGGGGAGTGTGTGTGGGGGAGTGTGTGTGTGTGTGTGTGTGTGTGGGGGAGTGTGTGTGTGTGTGTGGGGGAGTGTGTGTGTGGGGGAGTGTGTGTGTGGGGGAGTGTGTGTGGGGGGGAGTGTGTGTGGGGGAGTGTGTGTGTGTGTGGGGGGGGAGTGTGTGTGTGTGGGGGGGGAGTGTGTGTGTGTGTGGGGGGGGAGTGTGTGTGTGTGTGTGTGGGGGGGAGTGTGTGTGTGTGTGGGGGGGGAGTGTGTGTGTGTGTGTGGGGGAGTGTGTGTGGGGGGGAGTGTGTGTGTGGGGGAGTGTGTGTGTGGGGGAGTGTGTGTGGGGGGGAGTGTGTGTGGGGGAGTGTGTGTGTGTGTGGGGGGGGAGTGTGTGTGTGTGTGGGGGGGGAGTGTGTGTGTGTGGGGGGGGAGTGTGTGTGTGTGTGGGGGGGGAGTGTGTGTGTGTGTGTGTGGGGGGGGAGTGTGTGTGTGTGTGGGGGGGGAGTGTGTGTGTGTGTGTGGGGGAGTGTGTGTGGGGGGGAGTGTGTGTGGGGGAGTGTGTGTGTGTGTGGGGGGGGGAGTGTGTGTGTGTGTGTGTGTGGGAGTGTGTGTGTGTGTGTGGGAGTGTGTGTGTGTGGTAACCTAGACAAGGGGCTGTCCCTACAGGTATATACTATATTATATATGATGGGGTTACCCCTGTATCCTGATCCCTACAGGTATATACTATATTATATATGATGGGGTTACCCCTGTATCCTGATCCCTACAGGTATATACTATATTATATATGATGGGAATCCCCCTCTATCCTGATCCCTACAGGTATATACTATATTATATATGATGGGGTTACCCCTGTATCCTGATCCCTACAGGTATATACTATATTATATATGATGGGGTTACCCCTGTATCCTGATCCCTACAGGTATATACTATATTATATATGATGGGGTTACCCCTCTCTCCTGATCCCTACAGGTATATACTATATTATATATGATGGGAATCCCCCTGTATCCTGATCCCTACAGGTATATACTATATTATATATGATGGGGTTACCCCTGTATCCTGATCCCTACAGGTATATACTATATTATATATGATGGGAATCCCCCTCTATCCTGATCCCTACAGGTATATACTATATTATATATGATGGGGTTACCCCTGTATCCTGATCCCTACAGGTATATACTATATTATATATGATGGGGTTACCCCTGTATCCTGATCCCTACAGGTATATACTATATTATATATGATGGGGTTACCCCTCTCTCCTGATCCCTACAGGTATATACTATATTATATATGATGGGGTTACCTCTGTATCCTGATCCCTACAGGTATATACTATATTATATATGATGGGGTTACCCCTGTATCCTGATCCCTACAGGTATATACTATATTATATATGATGGGAATCCCCCTCTATCCTGATCCCTACAGGTATATACTATATTATATATGATGGGGTTACCCCTGTATCCTGATCCCTACAGGTATATACTATACCCCTCTATCTTGATCCCTACAGGTATATACTATATTATATATGATGGGGTTACCCCTGTATCCTGATCCCTACAGGTATATACTATATTATATATGATGGGGTTACCCCTGTATCCTGATCCCTACAGGTATATACTATATTATATATGATGGGAATCCCCCTGTATCCTGATCCCTACAGGTATATACTATATTATATATGATGGGAATCCCCCTGTATCCTGATCCCTACAGGTATATACTATATTATATATGATGGGGTTACCCCTGTATCCTGATCCCTACAGGTATATACTATATTATATATGATGGGAATCCCCCTGTATCCTGATCCCTACAGGTATATACTATATTATATATGATGGGGTTACCCCTCTCTCCTGATCCCTACAGGTATATACTATATTATATATGATGGGAATCCCCCTGTATCCTGATCCCTACAGGTATATACTATATTATATATGATGGGAATCCCCCTGTATCCTGATCCCTACAGGTATATACTATATTATATATGATGCGGTTACCCCTGTATCCTGATCCCTACAGGTATATACTATATTATATATGATGGGGTTACCCCTGTATCCTGATCCCTACAGGTATATACTATATTATATATGATGGGAATCCCCCTGTATCCTGATCCCTACAGGTATATACTATATTATATATGATGGGGTTACCCCTGTATCCTGATCCCTACAGGTATATACTATATTATATATGATGTTACCCCTGTATCCTGATCCCGCCAGGTATATACTATATTATATATGATGGGGATCCCCTGTATCCTGATCCCTACAGGTATATACTATATTATATATGATGGGAATCCCCCTCTATCCTGATCCCTACAGGTATATACTATATTATATATGATGGGGTTACCCCTGTATCCTGATCCCTACAGGTATATACTATATTATATATGATGTTACCCCTGTATCCTGATCCCGCCAGGTATATACTATATTATATATGATGGGAATCCCCCTGTATCCTGATCCCTACAGGTATATACTATATTATATATGATGGAGTTACCTCTGTATCCTGATCCCTACAGGTATATACTATATTATATATGATGGGAATCCCCCTCTATCCTGATCCCTACAGGTATATACTATATTATATATGATGGGATTACCCCTGTATCCTGATCCCTACAGGTATATACTATATTATATATGATGGGGTTACCCCTGTATCCTGATCCCTACAGGTATATACTATATTATATATGATGGGAATCCCCCTCTATCCTGATCCCTACAGGTATATACTATATTATATATGATGGGAATCCCCCTGTATCCTGATCCCTACAGGTATTGTATTTGTGCTCATGATTGGTTAGTTATTGTCTGTAACATATGTTGTTTTGTATGCTTATTAGACCAGGATTACGCACATTGGTTCTTACTGAGCTTTTTTAAATCATTTTGGATATGAAATAAAGTTATAGAATTTTATTTTTCTTTCTACTATTGGATCAACGTTTGGCCATCACCGGACCCCTGCACCCTCCATTATATTCTGCGATCTGCATTGCAGTTGTGGAGGTGAGCTGACAGCCACTTTATAATATTGCAGTGTGCCCGGCAGTGTTACCCTAGTATTACAGTGTGCCCGGCAGTGTTACCCTAGTATTACAGTGTGCCCGGCAGTGTTACCCTAGTATTACAGTGTGCCCGGCAGTGTTACCCTAGTATTACAGTGTGCCCGGCAGTGTTACCCTAGTATTACAGTGTGCCCGGCAGTGTTACCCTAGTATTACAGTGTGCCCGGCAGTGTTACCCTAGTATTACAGTGTGCCCGGCAGTGTTACCCTAGTATTACAGTGTGCCCGGCAGTGTTACCCTAGTATTACAGTGTGCCCGGCAGTGTTACCCTAGTATTGCAGTGTTACCCTAGTATTACAGTGTGGCCGGCAGTGTTACCCTAGTATTACAGTGTGGCCGGCAGTGTTACCCTAGTATTACAGTGTGGCCGGCAGTGTTACCCTAGTATTACAGTGTGCCCGGCAGTGTTACCCTAGTATTACAGTGTGGCCGGCAGTGTTACCCTAGTATTACAGTGTGGCCGGCAGTGTTACCCTAGTATTACAGTGTGGCCGGCAGTGTTACCCTAGTATTACAGTGTGCCCGGCAGTGTTACCCTAGTATTACAGTGTGCCCGGCGGTGTTACCCTAGTATTACAGTGTGGCCGGCAGTGTTACCCTAGTATTACAGTGTGCCCGGCAGTGTTACCCTAGTATTACAGTGTGCCCGGCGGTGTTACCCTAGTATTACAGTGTGAGCAGTGTTACCCTAGTATTACAGTGTGCCCGGCAGTGTTACCCTAGTATTACAGTGTGCCCGGCAGTGTTACCCTAGTATTACAGTGTGCCCGGCAGTGTTACCCTAGTATTGCAGTGTTACCCTAGTATTACAGTGTGCCCGGCAGTGTTACCCTAGTATTACAGTGTGGCCGGCAGTGTTACCCTAGTATTACAGTGTTACCCTAGTATTACAGTGTGCCCGGCAGTGTTACCCTAGTATTACAGTGTGGCCGGCAGTGTTATCCTAGTATTACAGTGTGCCCGGCAGTGTTACCCTAGTATTACAGTGTGCCCGGCAGTGTTACCCTAGTATTACAGTGTGCCCGGCAGTGTTACCCTAGTATTACAGTGTGCCCGGCAGTGTTACCCTAGTATTACAGTGTTACCCTAGTATTACAGTGTTACCCTAGTATTACAGTGTGGCCGGCAGTGTTACCCTAGTATTACAGTGTGGGCGGGCAGTGTTACCCTAGTATTACAGTGTGCCCGGCAGTGTTACCCTAGTATTACAGTGTGGCCGGCAGTGTTACCCTAGTATTACAGTGTGGCCGGCGGTGTTACCCTAGTATTACAGTGTGCCCGGCAGTGTTACCCTAGTATTACAGTGTGGCCGGCAGTGTTACCCTAGTATTACAGTGTTACCCTAGTATTACAGTGTGGCCGGCAGTGTTACCCTAGTATTACAGTGTGGGCGGGCAGTGTTACCCTAGTATTACAGTGTGCCCGGCAGTGTTACCCTAGTATTACAGTGTGGCCGGCGGTGTTACCCTAGTATTACAGTGTGGCCGGCGGTGTTACCCTAGTATTACAGTGTGCCCGGCAGTGTTACCCTAGTATTACAGTGTGCCCGGCAGTGTTACCCTAGTATTACAGTGTGCCCGGCAGTGTTACCCTAGTATTACAGTGTGGCCGGCAGTGTTACCCTAGTATTACAGTGTGGCCGGCAGTGTTACCCTAGTATTACAGTGTGCCCGGCAGTGTTACCCTAGTATTACAGTGTGGCCGGCAGTGTTACCCTAGTATTACAGTGTGGCCGGCGGTGTTACCCTAGTATTACAGTGTGGCCGGCGGTGTTACCCTAGTATTACAGTGTGCCCGGCAGTGTTATCCTAGTATTACAGTGTGCCCGGCAGTGTTACCCTAGTATTACAGTGTGCCCGGCAGTGTTACCGTAGTATTACAGTGTGCCCGGCAGTGTTACCCTAGTATTACAGTGTGCCCGGCAGTGTTACACTAGTATTACAGTGTGCCCGGCAGTGTTACCCTAGTATTACAGTGTTACCCTAGTATTACAGTGTTACCCTAGTATTACAGTGTGCCCGGCGGTGTTACCCTAGTATTACAGTGTGCCCGGCAGTGTTACCCTAGTATTACAGTGTGGCCGGCAGTGTTACCCTAGTATTACAGTGTGGCCGGCAGTGTTACCCTAGTATTACAGTGTGGCCGGCGGTGTTACCCTAGTATTACAGTGTTACCCTAGTATTACAGTGTGCCCGGCAGTGTTACCCTAGTATTACAGTGTGGCCGGCAGTGTTACCCTAGTATTACAGTGTGCCCGGCGGTGTTACCCTAGTATTACAGTGTGCCCGGCAGTGTTACCCTAGTATTACACTGTGCCCGGCAGTGTTACCCTAGTATTACAGTGTGGCCGGCGGTGTTACCCTAGTATTACAGTGTGGCCGGCAGTGTTACCCTAGTATTACAGTGTGGCCGGCAGTGTTACCCTAGTATTACAGTGTGGCCGGCAGTGTTACCCTAGTATTACAGTGTTACCCTAGTATTACAGTGTGCCCGGCAGTGTTACCCTAGTATTGCAGTGTTACCCTAGTATTACAGTGTGGCCGGCGGTGTTACCCTAGTATTACAGTGTGACCGGCGGTGTTACCCTAGTATTACAGTGTGCCCGGCAGTGTTACCCTAGTATTACAGTGTGCCCGGCAGTGTTACCCTAGTATTGCAGTGTGCCCGGCAGTGTTACCCTAGTATTACAGTGTGCCCGGCAGTGTTACCCTAGTATTACAGTGTGGCCGGCAGTGTTACCCTAGTATTACAGTGTGCCCGGCAGTGTTACCCTAGTATTACAGTGTGGCCGGCAGTGTTACCCTAGTATTACAGTGTGGCCGGCGCTGTTACCCTAGTATTACAGTGTGGCCGGCAGTGTTACCCTAGTATTACAGTGTGAGCAGTGTTACCCTAGTATTACAGTGTGGGCGGGCAGTGTTACCCTAGTATTACAGTGTGGGCGGGCAGTGTTACCCTAGTATTACAGTGTGGGCGGGCAGTGTTACCCTAGTATTACAGTGTTACCCTAGTATTACAGTGTGGGCGGGCAGTGTTACCCTAGTATTACAGTGTGGGCGGGCAGTGTTACCCTAGTATTACAGTGTGCCCGGCAGTGTTACCCTAGTATTACAGTGTGGCCGGCAGTGTTACCCTAGTATTACAGTGTGCCCGGCGGTGTTACCCTAGTATTACAGTGTGCCCGGCGGTGTTACCCTAGTATTACAGTGTGAGCAGTGTTACCCTAGTATTACAGTGTGCCCGGCAGTGTTACCCTAGTATTACAGTGTGGCCGGCAGTGTTACCCTAGTATTACAGTGTGGCCGGCAGTGTTACCCTAGTATTACAGTGTGCCCGGCAGTGTTACCCTAGTATTACAGTGTGAGCAGTGTTACCCTAGTATTACAGTGTGCCCGGCAGTGTTACCCTAGTATTACAGTGTGGCCGGCAGTGTTACCCTAGTATTACAGTGTGGCCGGCAGTGTTACCCTAGTATTACAGTGTGCCCGGCAGTGTTACCCTAGTATTACAGTGTGGCCGGCAGTGTTACCCTAGTATTACAGTGTGGCCAGCGGTGTTACCCTAGTATTACAGTGTGCCCGGCAGTGTTACCCTAGTATTACAGTGTGCCCGGCAGTGTTACCCTAGTATTACAGTGTGCCCGGCAGTGTTACCCTAGTATTACAGTGTGGCCGGCAGTGTTACCCTAGTATTACAGTGTGCCCGGCAGTGTTACCCTAGTATTACAGTGTGCCCGGCAGTGTTACCCTAGTATTACAGTGTGGCCGGCAGTGTTACCCTAGTATTACAGTGTGGCCGGCAGTGTTACCCTAGTATTACAGTGTGCCCGGCAGTGTTATCCTAGTATTACAGTGTGCCCGGCAGTGTTACCCTAGTATTACAGTGTGCCCGGCAGTGTTACCCTAGTATTACAGTGTGCCCGGCAGTGTTACCCTAGTATTACAGTGTGCCCGGCAGTGTTACCCTAGTATTACAGTGTTACCCTAGTATTACAGTGTGAGCAGTGTTACCCTAGTATTACAGTGTGGCCGGCGGTGTTACCCTAGTATTACAGTGTGCCCGGCAGTGTTACCCTAGTATTACAGTGTTACCCTAGTATTACAGTGTTACCCTAGTATTACAGTGTGGCCGGCGGTGTTACCCTAGTATTACAGTGTGGCCGGCGGTGTTACCCTAGTATTACAGTGTGGCCGGCAGTGTTACCCTAGTATTACAGTGTGGCCGGCGGTGTTACCCTAGTATTACAGTGTGCCCGGCAGTGTTACCCTAGTATGTTACCCTAGTATTACAGTGTTACCCTAGTATTACAGTGTGGCCGGCAGTGTTACCCTAGTATTACAGTGTGCCCGGCGGTGTTACCCTAGTATTACAGTGTGCCCGGCGGTGTTACCCTAGTATTACAGTGTGAGCAGTGTTACCCTAGTATTACAGTGTGGCCGGCAGTGTTACCCTAGTATTACAGTGTGGCCGGCAGTGTTACCCTAGTATTACAGTGTTACCCTAGTATTACAGTGTGGCCGGCGGTGTTACCCTAGTATTACAGTGTGGCCGGCAGTGTTACCCTAGTATTACAGTGTGCCCGGCAGTGTTACCCTAGTATTACAGTGTGGCCGGCAGTGTTACCCTAGTATTACAGTGTGGCCGGCAGTGTTACCCTAGTATTAGTGTGGCCGGCGGTGTTACCCTAGTATTACAGTGTGGCCGGCGGTGTTACCCTAGTATTACAGTGTGGCCGGCAGTGTTACCCTAGTATTACAGTGTGGCCGGCAGTGTTACCCTAGTATTACAGTGTGGCCGGCAGTGTTACCCTAGTATTACAATGTGCCCGGCAGTGTTACCCTAGTATTACAGTGTGCCCGGCAGTGTTACCCTAGTATTACAGTGTGGCCGGCAGTGTTACCCTAGTATTACAGTGTGGCCGGCAGTGTTACCCTAGTATTACAGTGTGGCCGGCAGTGTTACCCTAGTATTACAGTGTGGCCGGCAGTGTTACCCTAGTATTACAGTGTGCCCGGCGGTGTTACCCTAGTATTACAGTGTGCCCGGCAGTGTTACCCTAGTATTACAGTGTGCCCGGCGGTGTTACCCTAGTATTACAGTGTGCCCGGCAGTGTTACCCTAGTATTACAGTGTGCCCGGCAGTGTTACCCTAGTATTACAGTGTGGCCGGCAGTGTTACCCTAGTATTACAGTGTGGCCGGCAGTGTTACCCTAGTATTACAGTGTGGCCGGCAGTGTTACCCTAGTATTACAGTGTGGCCGGCAGTGTTACCCTAGTATTACAGTGTGCCCGGCAGTGTTACCCTAGTATTAAAGTGTGCCCGGCAGTGTTACCCTAGTATTAAAGTGTGGCCGGCAGTGTTACCCTAGTATTGCAGTGTACCCGGCAGTGTTACCCTAGTATTACAGTGTGCCCGGCAGTGTTACCCTAGTATTACAGTGTGGCCGACAGTGTTACCCTAGTATTACAGTGTGGGCGGGCAGTGTTACCCTAGTATTACAGTGTGGCCGGCGGTGTTACCCTAGTATTACAGTGTGCCCGGCAGTGTTACCCTAGTATTACAGTGTGGCCGGCGGTGTTACCCTAGTATTACAGTGTGAGCAGTGTTACCCTAGTATTACAGTGTGGCCGGCGGTGTTACCCTAGTATTACAGTGTGAGCAGTGTTACCCTAGTATTACAGTGTGCCCGGCAGTGTTACCCTAGTATTGCAGTGTACCCGGCAGTGTTACCCTAGTATTACAGTGTTACCCTAGTATTACAGTGTGGCCGGCAGTGTTACCCTAGTATTACAGTGTGCCCGGCGGTGTTACCCTAGTATTACAGTGTGCCCGGCGGTGTTACCCTAGTATTACAGTGTGGCCGGCAGTGTTACCCTAGTATTACAGTGTGCCCGGCGGTGTTACCCTAGTATTACAGTGTGCCCGGCGGTGTTACCCTAGTATTACAGTGTGGCCGGCAGTGTTACCCTAGTATTACAGTGTGCCCGGCAGTGTTACCCTAGTATTACAGTGTGGCCGGCAGTGTTACCCTAGTATTACAGTGTGGCCGGCAGTGTTACCCTAGTATTACAGTGTGGCCGGCAGTGTTACCCTAGTATTACAGTGTGGCCGGCAGTGTTACCCTAGTATTACAGTGTGGCCGGCAGTGTTACCCTAGTATTGCAGTGTGCCCGGCAGTGTTACCCTAGTATTACAGTGTGCCCGGCAGTGTTACCCTAGTATTACAGTGTGGCCGACAGTGTTACCCTAGCATTACAGTGTGGGCGGGCAGTGTTACCCTAGTATTACAGTGTGAGCAGTGTTACCCTAGTATTACAGTGTGGCCGGCAGTGTTACCCTAGTATTACAGTGTTACCCTAGTATTGCAGTGTACCCGGCAGTGTTACCCTAGTATTACAGTGTTACCCTAGTATTACAGTGTGCCCGGCGGTGTTACCCTAGTATTACAGTGTGAGCAGTGTTACCCTAGTATTACAGTGTGGCCGGCAGTGTTACCCTAGTATTACAGTGTGGCCGGCAGTGTTACCCTAGTATTACAGTGTGCCCGGCAGTGTTACCCTAGTATTACAGTGTGCCCGGCAGTGTTACCCTAGTATTACAGTGTGCCGGGCAGTGTTACCCTAGTATTACAGTGTGGCCGGCAGTGTTACCCTAGTATTACAGTGTGCCCGGCAGTGTTACCCTAGTATTGCAGTGTGCCCGGCAGTGTTACCCTAGTATTACAGTGTGCCCGGCAGTGTTACCGTAGTATTACAGTGTGCCCGGCAGTGTTATCCTAGTATTACAGTGTGCCCGGCAGTGTTACCCTAGTATTACAGTGTGCCCGGCAGTGTTACCCTAGTATTACAGTGTGGCCGGCGGTGTTACCCTAGTATTACAGTGTTACCCTAGTATTACAGTGTGCCCGGCAGTGTTACCCTAGTATTGCAGTGTTACCCTAGTATTACAGTGTGGCCGGCGGTGTTACCCTAGTATTACAGTGTGGCCGGCGGTGTTACCCTAGTATTACAGTGTGCCCGGCAGTGTTACCCTAGTATTACAGTGTGCCCGGCAGTGTTACCCTAGTATTACAGTGTGCCCGGCAGTGTTACCCTAGTATTGCAGTGTGCCCGGCAGTGTTAACCTAGTATTACAGTGTGCCCGGCAGTGTTACCCTAGTATTACAGTGTGGCCGGCAGTGTTATCCTAGTATTACAGTGTGCCCGGCAGTGTTACCCTAGTATTACAGTGTGCCCGGCAGTGTTACCCTAGTATTACAGTGTGGCCGGCGGTGTTACCCTAGTATTACAGTGTGCCCGGCAGTGTTATCCTAGTATTACAGTGTGGCCCGGCAGTGTTACCCTAGTATTACAGTGTGCCGGCAGTGTTACCCTAGTATTACAGTGTGGCCGGCAGTGTTACCCTAGTATTACAGTGTGCCCGGCAGTGTTACCCTAGTATTACAGTGTGTCCGGCAGTGTTACCCTAGTATTACAGTGTGTCCGGCAGTGTTACCCTAGTATTACAGTGTGCCCGGCAGTGTTACCCTAGTATTACAGTGTGCCCGGCAGTGTTACCCTAGTATTACAGTGTGGCCGGCAGTGTTACCCTAGTATTACAGTGTGGCCGGCAGTGTTACCCTAGTATTACAGTGTGCCCGGCAGTGTTATCCTAGTATTACAGTGTGCCCGGCAGTGTTACCCTAGTATTACAGTGTGCCCGGCAGTGTTACCCTAGTATTACAGTGTGCCCGGCAGTGTTACCCTAGTATTACAGTGTGCCCGGCAGTGTTACCCTAGTATTACAGTGTTACCCTAGTATTACAGTGTGCCCGGCAGTGTTACCCTAGTATTAAAGTGTGCCCGGCAGTGTTACCCTAGTATTACAGTGTACCCGGCAGTGTTACCCTAGTATTACAGTGTGAGCAGTGTTACCCTAGTATTACAGTGTGAGCAGTGTTACCCTAGTATTACAGTGTGGCCGGCGGTGTTACCCTAGTATTACAGTGTGGCCGGCGGTGTTACCCTAGTATTACAGTGTGGCCGGCAGTGTTGGCCGGCAGTGTTACCCTAGTATTACAGTGTTACCCTAGTGTTACAGTGTTACCCTAGTATTACAGTGTGGCCGGCGGTGTTACCCTAGTATTACAGTGTGGCCGGCGGTGTTACCCTAGTATTACAGTGTGGCCGGCAGTGTTACCCTAGTATTACAGTGTGCCCGGCAGTGTTACCCTAGTATTACAGTGTGGCCGGCGGTGTTACCCTAGTATTACAGTGTGGCCGGCAGTGTTACCCTAGTATTACAGTGTGCCCGGCGGTGTTACCCTAGTATTACAGTGTGCCCGGCAGTGTTACCCTAGTATGTTACCCTAGTATTACAGTGTTACCCTAGTATTACAGTGTGGCCGGCAGTGTTACCCTAGTATTACAGTGTGCCCGGCGGTGTTACCCTAGTATTACAGTGTGGCCGGCAGTGTTACCCTAGTATTACAGTGTGCCCGGCGGTGTTACCCTAGTATTACAGTGTGAGCAGTGTTACCCTAGTATTACAGTGTGCCCGGCAGTGTTACCCTAGTATTACAGTGTGCCCGGCAGTGTTACCCTAGTATTACAGTGTGCCCGGCAGTGTTACCCTAGTATTACAGTGTGGGCGGGCAGTGTTACCCTAGTATTACAGTGTGAGCAGTGTTACCCTAGTATTACAGTGTGGCCGGCAGTGTTACCCTAGTATTACAGTGTGGCCGGCAGTGTTACCCTAGTATTACAGTGTGGCCGGCGGTGTTACCCTAGTATTACAGTGTGCCGGCAGTGTTACCCTAGTATTACAGTGTGCCCGGCAGTGTTACCCTAGTATTACAGTGTGCCCGGCAGTGTTACCCTAGTATTAAAGTGTGGCCGGCAGTGTTACCCTAGTATTGCAGTGTACCCGGCAGTGTTACCCTAGTATTACAGTGTGCCCGGCAGTGTTACCCTAGTATTACAGTGTGGCCGACAGTGTTACCCTAGTATTACAGTGTGGGCGGGCAGTGTTACCCTAGTATTACAGTGTTACCCTAGTATTACAGTGTGCCCGGCAGTGTTACCCTAGTATTACAGTGTGCCCGGCAGTGTTACCCTAGTATTACAGTGTGCCCGGCAGTGTTACCCTAGTATTACAGTGTGCCCGGCAGTGTTACCCTAGTATTACAGTGTGCCCGGCCAGTGTTACCCTAGTATTACAGTGTGCCCGGCAGTGTTACCCTAGTATTACAGTGTGCCCGGCAGTGTTACCCTAGTATTACAGTGTGCCCGGCAGTGTTACCCTAGTATTACAGTGTGCCCGGCAGTGTTACCCTAGTATTACAGTGTGCCCGGCAGTGTTACCCTAGTATTACAGTGTGAGCAGTGTTACCCTAGTATTACAGTGTGGCCGGCGGTGTTACCCTAGTATTACAGTGTGCCCGGCAGTGTTACCCTAGTATTACAGTGTGCCCGGCAGTGTTACCCTAGTATTACAGTGTGGCCGGCGGTGTTACCCTAGTATTACAGTGTGAGCAGTGTTACCCTAGTATTACAGTGTGGCCGGCGGTGTTACCCTAGTATTACAGTGTGGCCGGCAGTGTTACCCTAGTATTACAGTGTGCCCGGCAGTGTTATCCTAGTATTACAGTGTGCCCGGCAGTGTTACCCTAGTATTACAGTGTGCCCGGCAGTGTTACCCTAGTATTACAGTGTGCCCGGCAGTGTTACCCTAGTATTACAGTGTGCCCGGCAGTGTTACCCTAGTATTACAGTGTGCCCGGCAGTGTTACCCTAGTATTACAGTGTGCCCGGCAGTGTTACCCTAGTATTACAGTGTGCCCGGCAGTGTTACCCCTAGTATTACAGTGTGCCCGGCAGTGTTACCCTAGTATTACAGTGTGCCCGGCAGTGTTACCCTAGTATTACAGTGTGCCCGGCAGTGTTACCCTAGTATTACAGTGTGCCCGGCAGTGTTACCCTAGTATTACAGTGTGCCCGGCAGTGTTACCCTAGTATTACAGTGTGCCCGGCAGTGTTACCCTAGTATTACAGTGTTACCCTAGTGTTACAGTGTTACCCTAGTATTACAGTGTGGCCGGCGGTGTTACCCTAGTATTACAGTGTGGCCGGCGGTGTTACCCTAGTATTACAGTGTGGCCGGCAGTGTTACCCTAGTATTACAGTGTGCCCGGCAGTGTTACCCTAGTATTACAGTGTGGCCGGCGGTGTTACCCTAGTATTACAGTGTGGCCGGCAGTGTTACCCTAGTATTACAGTGTGCCCGGCGGTGTTACCCTAGTATTACAGTGTGCCCGGCAGTGTTACCCTAGTATGTTACCCTAGTATTACAGTGTTACCCTAGTATTACAGTGTGGCCGGCAGTGTTACCCTAGTATTACAGTGTGCCCGGCGGTGTTACCCTAGTATTACAGTGTACCCGGCAGTGTTACCCTAGTATTACAGTGTGCCCGGCGGTGTTACCCTAGTATTACAGTGTGAGCAGTGTTACCCTAGTATTACAGTGTGCCCGGCAGTGTTACCCTAGTATTACAGTGTGCCCGGCAGTGTTACCCTAGTATTACAGTGTGCCCGGCAGTGTTACCCTAGTATTACAGTGTGGGCGGGCAGTGTTACCCTAGTATTACAGTGTGAGCAGTGTTACCCTAGTATTACAGTGTGGCCGGCAGTGTTACCCTAGTATTACAGTGTGGCCGGCAGTGTTACCCTAGTATTACAGTGTGGCCGGCGGTGTTACCCTAGTATTACAGTGTGCCCGGCAGTGTTACCCTAGTATTACAGTGTGCCCGGCAGTGTTACCCTAGTATTACAGTGTGCCCGGCAGTGTTACCCTAGTATTAAAGTGTGGCCGGCAGTGTTACCCTAGTATTGCAGTGTACCCGGCAGTGTTACCCTAGTATTACAGTGTGCCCGGCAGTGTTACCCTAGTATTACAGTGTGGCCGACAGTGTTACCCTAGTATTACAGTGTGGGCGGGCAGTTTTACCCTAGTATTACAGTGTTACCCTAGTATTACAGTGTGCCCGGCAGTGTTACCCTAGTATTACAGTGTGCCCGGCAGTGTTACCCTAGTATTACAGTGTGCCCGGCAGTGTTACCCTAGTATTACAGTGTGCCCGGCAGTGTTACCCTAGTATTACAGTGTGAGCAGTGTTACCCTAGTATTACAGTGTGGCCGGCGGTGTTACCCTAGTATTACAGTGTGCCCGGCGGTGTTACCCTAGTATTACAGTGTGCCCGGCAGTGTTACCCTAGTATTACAGTGTGGCCGGCGGTGTTACCCTAGTATTACAGTGTGAGCAGTGTTACCCTAGTATTACAGTGTGGCCGGCGGTGTTACCCTAGTATTACAGTGTGAGCAGTGTTACCCTAGTATTACAGTGTGCCCGGCAGTGTTACCCTAGTATTGCAGTGTACCCGGCAGTGTTACCCTAGTATTACAGTGTTACCCTAGTATTACAGTGTGGCCGGCAGTGTTACCCTAGTATTACAGTGTGCCCGGCGGTGTTACCCTAGTATTACAGTGTGCCCGGCGGTGTTACCCTAGTATTACAGTGTGGCCGGCAGTGTTACCCTAGTATTACAGTGTGCCCGGCAGTGTTACCCTAGTATTACAGTGTGCCCGGCAGTGTTACCCTAGTATTACAGTGTGCCCGGCAGTGTTACCCTAGTATTACAGTGTGGCCGGCAGTGTTACCCTAGTATTACAGTGTGGCCGGCAGTGTTACCCTAGTATTACAGTGTGGCCGGCAGTGTTACCCTAGTATTACAGTGTGGCCGGCAGTGTTACCCTAGTATTGCAGTGTGCCCGGCAGTGTTACCCTAGTATTACAGTGTGCCCGGCAGTGTTACCCTAGTATTACAGTGTGGCCGACAGTGTTACCCTAGTATTACAGTGTGGGCGGGCAGTGTTACCCTAGTATTACAGTGTGAGCAGTGTTACCCTAGTATTACAGTGTGGCCGGCAGTGTTACCCTAGTATTACAGTGTTACCCTAGTATTGCAGTGTACCCGGCAGTGTTACCCTAGTATTACAGTGTGGCCGGCAGTGTTACCCTAGTATTACAGTGTGCCCGGCAGTGTTACCCTAGTATTACAGTGTGCCCGGCAGTGTTACCCTAGTATTACAGTGTGCCCGGCAGTGTTACCCTAGTATTACAGTGTGCCCGGCGGTGTTACCCTAGTATTACAGTGTGGCCGGCAGTGTTACCCTAGTATTACAGTGTTACCCTAGTATTACAGTGTGGCCGGCAGTGTTACCCTAGTATTACAGTGTGGGCGGGCAGTGTTACCCTAGTATTACAGTGTGAGCAGTGTTACCCTAGTATTACAGTGTGGCCGGCAGTGTTACCCTAGTATTACAGTGTGGCCGGCAGTGTTACCCTAGTATTACAGTGTGAGCAGTGTTACCCTAGTATTACAGTGTGGCCGGCAGTGTTACCCTAGTATTACAGTGTGAGCAGTGTTACCCTAGTATTACAGTGTGCCCGGCAGTGTTACCCTAGTATTGCAGTGTTACCCTAGTATTACAGTGTGGCCGGCAGTGTTACCCTAGTATTACAGTGTGGCCGGCAGTGTTACCCTAGTATTACAGTGTGGCCGGCAGTGTTACCCTAGTATTACAGTGTGGGCGGCAGTGTTACCCTAGTATTACAGTGTGGCCGGCAGTGTTACCCTAGTATTACAGTGTGGCCCGGCAGTGTTACCCTAGTATTACAGTGTTGCCGGCAGTGTTACCCTAGTATTACAGTGTGGCCGGCAGTGTTACCCTAGTATTACAGTGTGCCGGCAGTGTTACCCTAGTATTACAGTGTGGCCCCGCAGTGTTACCCTAGTATTACAGTGTGCCCGGCAGTGTTACCCTAGTATTACAGTGTGGCCGGCGGTGTTACCCTAGTATTACAGTGTGGCCGGCAGTGTTACCCTAGTATTACAGTGTGGCCGGCAGTGTTACCCTAGTATTACAGTGTGGCCGGCAGTGTTACCCTAGTATTACAGTGTGGCCGGCAGTGTTACCCTAGTATTACAGTGTGCCCGGCAGTGTTATCCTAGTATTACAGTGTGAGCAGTGTTACCCTAGTATTACAGTGTGCCCGGCGGTGTTACCCTAGTATTACAGTGTGAGCAGTGTTACCCTAGTATTACAGTGTGGCCGGCAGTGTTACCCTAGTATTACAGTGTGAGCAGTGTTACCCTAGTAGTTACAGTGTGCCCGGCAGTGTTACCCTAGTATTACAGTGTGCCCGGCAGTGTTACCCTAGTATTACAGTGTGCCCGGCAGTGTTACCCTAGTATTACAGTGTGGCCGGCAGTGTTACCCTAGTATTACAGTGTGCCCGGCAGTGTTACCCTAGTATTACAGTGTGGCCGGCAGTGTTACCCTAGTATTACAGTGTGGCCGGCAGTGTTACCCTAGTATTACAGTGTGGCCCGGCAGTGTTACCCTAGTATTACAGTGTGGCCGGCAGTGGTTACCCTAGTATTACAGTGTGGCCGGCAGTGTTACCCTAGTATTACAGTGTGGCCGGCAGTGTTACCCTAGTATTACAGTGTGCCGGCAGTGTTACCCTAGTATTACAGTGTGCCCGGCAGTGTTACCCTAGTATTACAGTGTGAGCAGTGTTACCCTAGTATTACAGTGTGCCCGGCAGTGTTTACCCTAGTATTACAGTGTGCAGGCAGTGTTACCCTAGTATTACAGTGTGGCCGGCAGTGTTACCCTAGTATACAGTGTGAGCAGTGTTACCCTAGTAGTTACAGTGTGCCCGGCAGTGTTACCCTAGTATTACAGTGTGCCCGGCAGTGTTACCCTAGTATTACAGTGGTGCCCGGCAGTGTTACCCTAGTATTACAGTGTGGCCGGCAGTGTTACCCTAGTATTACAGTGTGCCCGGCAGGTGTTACCCTAGTATTACAGTGTGCCCGGCAGTGTTACCCTAGTATTACAGTGTGCCCGGCAGTGTTACCCTAGTATTACAGTGTGGCCGGCAGTGTTACCCTAGTATTACAGTGTGGCCGGCAGTGTTACCCTAGTATTACAGTGTGCCCGGCAGTGTTACCCTAGTATTACAGTGTGGGCGGGCAGTGTTACCCTAGTATTACAGTGTGAGCAGTGTTACCCTAGTATTACAGTGTGCCCGGCAGTGTTACCCTAGTATTACAGTGTGAGCAGTGTTACCCTAGTATTACAGTGTGCCCGGCAGTGTTACCCTAGTATTACAGTGTGCCCGGCAGTGTTACCCTAGTATTAGTGTGGCCGGCGGTGTTACCCTAGTATTACAGTGTGCCCGGCAGTGTTACCCTAGTATTACAGTGTGCCCGGCAGTGTTACCCTAGTATTACAGTGTGGCCGGCAGTGTTACCCTAGTATTACAGTGTGCCCGGCAGTGTTACCCTAGTATTACAGTGTGCCCGGCAGTGTTACCCTAGTATTACAGTGTGCCCGGCAGTGTTACCCTAGTATTACAGTGTGGCCGGCAGTGTTACCCTAGTATTACAGTGTGCCCGGCAGTGTTACCCTAGTATTACAGTGTGGGCGGGCAGTGTTACCCTAGTATTACAGTGTGGCCGGCAGTGTTACCCTAGTATTACAGTGTGAGCAGTGTTACCCTAGTATTACAGTGTGCCCGGCAGTGTTACCCTAGTATTACAGTGTGGCCGGCAGTGTTACCCTAGTATTACAGTGTGCCCGGCAGTGTTACCCTAGTATTACAGTGTGGCCGGCAGTGTTACCCTAGTATTACAGTGTGGCCGGCAGTGTTACCCTAGTATTACAGTGTGCCCGGCAGTGTTACCCTAGTATTACAGTGTGGCCGGCAGTGTTACCCTAGTATTACAGTGTGCCCGGCAGTGTTACCCTAGTATTACAGTGTGCCCGGCAGTGTTACCCTAGTAGTTACAGTGTGCCCGGCAGTGTTACCCTAGTATTACAGTGTGCCCGGCAGTGTTACCCTAGTATTACAGTGTGGCCGGCAGTGTTACCCTAGTATTACAGTGTGGCCGGCAGTGTTACCCTAGTATTACAGTGTGCCCGGCGGTGTTACCCTAGTATTACAGTGTGCCCGGCAGTGTTACCCTAGTATTACAGTGTGCCCGGCGGTGTTACCCTAGTATTACAGTGTGGCCGGCAGTGTTACCCTAGTATTACAGTGTGGGCGGGCAGTGTTACCCTAGTATTACAGTGTGCCCGGCAGTGTTACCCTAGTATTACAGTGTGCCCGGCAGTGTTACCCTAGTATTACAGTGTGGCCGGCAGTGTTACCCTAGTATTACAGTGTGGCCGGCAGTGTTACCCTAGTATTACAGTGTGGGCGGGCAGTGTTACCCTAGTATTACAGTGTGGGCGGGCAGTGTTACCCTAGTATTACAGTGTGGCCGGCAGTGTTACCCTAGTATTACAGTGTGGCCGGCAGTGTTACCCTAGTATTACAGTGTGCCCGGCAGTGTTACCCTAGTATTACAGTGTGCCCGGCAGTGTTACCCTAGTATAATCTGTTCATTTTGTCCGTATCCCCCGCGTTGGGCTCCATTCACAATTTGCGTTCTTTTGTCCGTGTAGTTACCACTCGACAATTACAAAGATATTTAGGGCCCATTGGTTTCTTTTTGTTTTTTTTTAAACAGTATTTTATTAGGCAAAAGCAATAAAATATCTCAGAAGGAGCCTGTGAAAATAATTAGGATTCCAGACGTTGCTCCCAATAGTAGAACCTTAATGATATTGTCTAAATACAATACAATAAGATCATGCCTACAATTTCTTATAGTATACCAGCAACAAAAGACTAAAAATATCTCCAGATAGTAGATGTTAGTTCAGGTTCATAATAAATATGGGAGTGAACCGTAATAGCAAATCACTGTTGCCAGAAATTTAGTAGGAAAACCGAATAAGAACAACAAACCTAAACTACTAACTGCAGCCAGAAAGCCGGGCTTCTATTGAGCTGTTTGCACTTTCCGTATATTTACAGCTCCGTAGTCCGTAAAAATGACTGACACGGATGACTGGAGACCTCATGTACTGAATGTGGGACTGTAGCCTTTGGTCTCATTCACACCTCTGCGTATCCACAATTACGGACCAAGTACAGTCCCATCGGCTTCTAGTGATCCACAATGCATGCTGCGGGAAATACTGACATACTCTAGTGCGGACTGTGATTGCGGCACGGACACACCAGTAGACGTCTTTGGGTTGGAGGCATAATTTGTGGATCCAGATTTCTAGGTAGGGACAACATTCATTTTTTTTTTATATCTATTTTTTTTACACTAGATCCGAAAAAAATACAGATGAATATGGATGTATTACAGAAGTACACAAACGTACAATTGTGGACCTAATATACGATTCAAAAAATTTTTGAATTTGTGACTGTAGCCTGAATCTCCGATCCCATGTATTGAAGCAGAGTAATTTACTACCTGCTGCGAATCATGTGGGACTGGCTGTTACCAATCATTACCCTGAGTGTACGGCGTATGGGGCATCAGCTCTGGAAATGGGCTACGAGTCAAGGAGGGATCTAGCTGGAATAATCTTATATTACAAAGCGTTTTCACTGACACTTTTTGTCTACATTCACACTTTACATATTTTTGATCATTTTTTTTCAAACGAGAGGAGCGCCGTCTGTTCATTCAGCGTTGATTATTGAACCTGAGGTACCTGATGTCTAGTCCACCGTCTGTTCCCTACTGACTGGGTCAGTCCCTGAGATGGTAAGGTCGGCTTCCACCGTCTGTTCCCTAGTGACGGGGTCAGTCCCTGAGATGGTAAGGTCGGCTTCCACGTCTGTTCCCTAGTGACGGGGTCAGTCCCTGAGATGGTAAGGTTGGCTTCCACCATCTGCTCTCTAGTGACGGGGTCAGTCCCTGAGATGGTAAGGTTGGCTTCCACCGTCTGTTCCCTACTGACTGGGTCAGTCCCTGAGATGGTAAGGTTGGCTTCCACCGTCTGTTCTCTAGTGACTGGGTCAGTCCCTGAGATGGTAAGGTAGGCTTCCACCGTCTGTTCTCTAGTGACTGGGTCAGTCCCTGAGATGGTAAGGTCGGCTTCCACCGTCTGTTCTCTAGTGACTGGGTCAGTCCCTCAGATGGTAAGGTTGGCTTCCACCGTCTGTTCTCTAGTGACTGGGTCAGTCCCTGAGATGGTAAGGTCGGCTTCCACCGTCTGTTCTCTAGTGACTGGGTCAGTCCCTGAGATGGTAAGGTTGGCTTCCACCGTCTGTTCTCTAGTGACTGGGTCAGTCCCTGAGATGGTAAGGTCGGCTTCCACCGTCTGTTCTCTAGTGACTGGGTCAGTCCCTGAGATGGTAAGGTTGGCTTCCACCGTCTGTTCCCTAGTGACGGGGTGAGTTCCTGAGATGTTAAGGTCTGGTTCCACCGTCAGTTGGCTTCCACCATCTGCTCTCTAGTGACAGGGTCAGTCCCTGAGATGGTAAGGTCGGCTTCCACCGTCTGTTCCCTGGTGTTGAGGTCAGTCCCTGAGATGGTAAGGTCGGCTTCCACCATCTGCTCTCTAGTGACGGGGTCAGTCCCTGAGATGGTAAGGTCTGCTTCCATCGTCTGTTCCCTAGTGACAGGGTCAGTCCCTGAGATGGTAAGGTTGGCTTCCACCGTCTGTTTCCTAGTGACGGGGTCAGTCCCTGAGATGGTAAGGTCTGGTTCCACTGTCTGTTCCTACCATCTGTTTCCTAGTGACGGGGTCAGTCCCTGAGATGGTATGGTTGGCTTCCACCGCCTGTTCCCTAGTGACGGGGTCAGTCCCTGAGATGGTATGGTTGGCTTCCACCGTCTGTTCCCTAGTGACTGGGTCAGTCCCTGAGATGGTAAGGTCTGCTTCCACCGTCTGTTCTCTAGTGACTGGGTCAGTCCCTCAGATGGTAAGGTTGGCTTCCACCGTCTGTTCTCTAGTGACGGGGTCAGTCCCTGAGATGGTAAGGTTGGCTTCCACCGTCTGTTCTCTAGTGACTGGGTCAGTCCCTGAGATGGTAAGGTCGGCTTCCACCGTCTGTTCTCTAGTGACTGGGTCAGTCCCTGAGATGGTAAGGTTGGCTTCCACCGTCTGTTCTCTAGTGACTGGGTCAGTCCCTGAGATGGTAAGGTCGGCTTCCACCATCTGTTCCCTACTGACGAGGTCAGTCCCTGAGATGGTAAGGTTGGCTTCCACTGTCTGTTCCCTACTGACTGGGTCAGTCCCTGAGATGGTAAGGTTGGCTTCCACCGTCTGTTCCCTAGTGACGGGGTGAGTTCCTGAGATGGTAAGGTCTGGTTCCACCGTCAGTTGGCTTCCACCATCTGCTCTCTAGTGACAGGGTCAGTCCCTGAGATGGTAAGGTCGGCTTCCACCGTCTGTTCTCTAGTGACTGGGTCAGTCCCTGAGATGGTAAGGTCGGCTTCCACCGTCTGTTCTCTAGTGACTGGGTCAGTCCCTGAGATGGTAAGGTCGGCTTCCACCGTCTGTTCTCTAGTGACTGGGTCAGTCCCTGAGATGGTAAGGTCGGCTTCCACCGTCTGTTCTCTAGTGACTGGGTCAGTCCCTCAGATGGTAAGGTTGGCTTCCACCGTCTGTTCTCTAGTGACTGGGTCAGTCCCTGAGATGGTAAGGTCGGCTTCCACCGTCTGTTCTCTAGTGACTGGGTCAGTCCCTGAGATGGTAAGGTTGGCTTCCACCGTCTGTTCTCTAGTGACTGGGTCAGTCCCTGAGATGGTAAGGTCGGCTTCCACCGTCTGTTCTCTAGTGACTGGGTCAGTCCCTGAGATGGTAAGGTTGGCTTCCACCGTCTGTTCCCTAGTGACGGGGTGAGTTCCTGAGATGGTAAGGTCTGGTTCCACCGTCAGTTGGCTTCCACCATCTGCTCTCTAGTGACAGGGTCAGTCCCTGAGATGGTAAGGTCGGCTTCCACCGTCTGTTCTCTAGTGACTGGGTCAGTCCCTGAGATGGTAAGGTCGGCTTCCACCGTCTGTTCCTTAGTGACGGAGTCAGTCCCTGAGATGGTAAGGTCGGCTTCCACCGTCTGTTCCCTAGTGACAGGGTCAGTGCCTGAAATGGTAAGGTCGGCTTCCACCGTCTGTTCCCTAGTGACAGGGTCAGTCCCTGAGATGGTAAGGTCGGCTTCCACCGTCTGTTCCCTAGTGACTGGGTCAGTCCCTGAGATGGTAAGGTTGGCTTCCACCGTCTGTTCCCTAGTGACAGGGTCAGTGCCTGAGATGGTAAGGTCGGCTTCCACCGTCTGTTCCCTAGTGACAGGGTCAGTCCCTGAGATGGTAAGGTCGGCTTCCACCGTCTGTTCCCTAGTGACTGGGTCAGTCCCTGAGATGGTAAGGTTGGCTTCCACCGTCTGTTCCCTAGTGAGGGGGTCAGTGCCTGAGATGGTAAGGTCGGCTTCCACCGTCTGTTCCCTAGTGACGGGGTCAGTCCCTGAGATGGTAAGGTTGGCTTCCACCGTCTGTTCCCTAGTGTTGAGGTCAGTCCCTGAGATGGTAAGGTTGGCTTCCACCGTCTGTTCCCTAGTGACAGGGTCAGTCCCTGAGATGGTAAGGTCGGCTTCCACCGTCTGTTCCCTAGTGTTGAGGTCAGTCCCTGAGATGGTAAGGTCGGCTTCCACCATCTGCTCTCTAGTGACGGGGTCAGTCCCTGAGATGGTAAGGTCTGCTTCCACCGTCTGTTCCTACCATCTGTTTCCTAGTGACGGGGTCAGTCCCTGAGATGGTAAGGTCTGGTTCCACTGTCTGTTCCTACCATATTTTTCCTAGTGACGGGGTCAGCCCCTGAGATGGTATGGTTGGCTTCCACCGCCTGTTCCCTAGTGACGGGGTCAGTCCCTGAGATGGTATGGTTGGCTTCCACCGTCTGTTCCCTAGTGACAGGGTCAGTGCCTGAGATGGTAAGGTCGGCTTCCACCGTCTGTTCCCTAGTGACAGGGTCAGTCCCTGAGATGGTAAGGTTGGCTTCCACCGTCTGTTCCCTAGTGACTGGGTCAGTCCCTGAGATGGTAAGGTTGGCCTCCACCATCTGTTCCCTAGTGAGGGGGTCAGTGCCTGAGATGGTAAGGTCGGCTTCCACCGTCTGTTCCCTAGTGTTGAGGTCAGTCCCTGAGATGGTAAGGTCGGCTTCCACCATCTGCTCTCTAGTGACGGGGTCAGTCCCTGAGATGGTAAGGTCTGCTTCCACCGTCTGTTCCCTAGTGACAGGGTCAGTCCCTGAGATGGTAAGGTTGGCTTCCACAGTCTGTTTCCTAGTGACGGGGTCAGTCCCTGAGATGGTAAGGTTGGCTTCCACCATCTGTTCCCTAGTGACTGGGTCAGTCCCTGAGATGGTAAGGTTGGCTTCCACCGTCTGTTCCCTAGTGACGGGGTCAGTCCCTGAGATGGTAAGGTTGGCTTCCACCGTCTGTTCCCTACTGACTGGGTCAGTCCCTGAGATGGTAAGGTTGGCTTCCACTGTCTGTTCCTTAGTGACAGGGTCAGTCCCTGAGATGGTAAGGTTGGCTTCCATTGTCTGTTCCCTAGTGACAGGGTCAGTCCCTGAGATGGTAAGGTCGGCTTCCACGTCTGTTCCCTAGTGACGGGGTCAGTCCCTGAGATGGTAAGGTCGGCTTCCACCGCCTGTTCCCTAGTGACGGGGTCAGTCTCGGAGATGGTAAGGTTGGCTTCCACCGCCTGTTCCCTAGTGACGGGGTCAGTCCCTGAGATGGTAAGGTCTGCTTCCACCGTCTGTTCCCTAGTGACAGGGTCAGTCCCTGAGATGGTAAGGTCGGCTTCCACCATCTGTTCTCTAGTGACTGGGTCAGTCCCTGAGATGGTAAGGTCTGGTTCCACTGTCTGTTCCTACCATCTGTTTCCTAGTGACGGGGTCAGTCCCTGAGATGGTATGGTTGGCTTCCACCGCCTGTTCCCTACTGACAGGGTCAGTCCCTGAGATGGTAAGGTCGACTTCCACCGTCTGTTCCCTAGTGTTGAGGTCAGTCCCTGAGATTGTAAGGTCGGCTTCCACCATCTGCTCTCTAGTGACGGGGTCAGTCCCTGAGATGGTAAGGTCTGCTTCCACCGTCTCTTCCTACCATCTGTTTCCTAGTGACGGGGTCAGTCCCTGAGATGGTAAGGTTGGCTTCCACCGTCTGTTCCCTAGTGAGGGGGTCAGTGCCTGAGATGGTAAGGTCGGCTTCCACCGTCTGTTCCCTAGTGTTGAGGTCAGTCCCTGAGATGGTAAGGTCGGCTTCCACCATCTGCTCTCTAGTGACGGGGTCAGTCCCTGAGATGGTAAGGTCTGCTTCCACCGTCTGTTCCCTAGTGACAGGGTCAGTCCCTGAGATGGTAAGGTTGGCTTCCACCGTCTGTTTCCTAGTGACGGGGTCAGTCCCTGAGATGGTAAGGTCTGGTTCCACTGTCTGTTCCTACCATCTGTTTCCTAGTGACGGGGTCAGTCCCTGAGATGGTATGGTTGGCTTCCACCGCCTGTTCCCTAGTGACGGGGTCAGTCCCTGAGATGGTATGGTTGGCTTCCACCGTCTGTTCCCTAGTGACTGGGTCAGTCCCTGAGATGGTAAGGTCGGCTTCCACCGTCTGTTCTCTAGTGACTGGGTCAGTCCCTCAGATGGTAAGGTTGGCTTCCACCGTCTGTTCTCTAGTGACGGGGTCAGTCCCTGAGATGGTAAGGTTGGCTTCCACCGTCTGTTCTCTAGTGACTGGGTCAGTCCCTGAGATGGTAAGGTCGGCTTCCACCGTCTGTTCTCTAGTGACTGGGTCAGTCCCTGAGATGGTAAGGTTGGCTTCCACCGTCTGTTCTCTAGTGACTGGGTCAGTCCCTGTGATGGTAAGGTCGGCTTCCACCATCTGTTCCCTACTGACGGGGTCAGTCCCTGAGATGGTAAGGTTGGCTTCCACCGTCTGTTCCCTACTGACTGGGTCAGTCCCTCAGATGGTAAGGTTGGCTTCCACCGTCTGTTCCCTAGTGACGGGGTGAGTTCCTGAGATGATAAGGTCTGGTTCCACCGTCAGTTGGCTTCCACCATCTGCTCTCTAGTGACAGGGTCAGTCCCTGAGATGGTAAGGTCGGCTTCCACCGTCTGTTCCCTAGTGACGGAGTCAGTCCCTGAGATGGTAAGGTCGGCTTCCACCGTCTGTTCCCTAGTGACAGGGTCAGTGCCTGAGATGGTAAGGTCGGCTTCCACCGTCTGTTCCCTAGTGACAGGGTCAGTCCCTGAGATGGTAAGGTCGGCTTCCACCGTCTGTTCCCTAGTGACTGGGTCAGTCCCTGAGATGGTAAGGTTGGCTTCCACCGTCTGTTCCCTAGTGAGGGGGTCAGTGCCTGAGATGGTAAGGTCGGCTTCCACCGTCTGTTCCCTAGTGTTGAGGTCAGTCCCTGAGATGGTAAGGTCGGCTTCCACCATCTGCTCTCTAGTGACGGGGTCAGTCCCTGAGATGGTAAGGTCTGCTTCCACCGTCTGTTCCCTAGTGACAGGGTCAGTCCCTGAGATGGTAAGGTTGGCTTCCACCGTCTGTTTCCTAGTGACGGGGTCAGTCCCTGAGATGGTAAGGTCTGGTTCCACTGTCTGTTCCTACCATCTGTTTCCTAGTGACGGGGTCAGTCCCTGAGATGGTATGGTTGGCTTCCACCGCCTGTTCCCTAGTGACTGGGTCAGTCCCTGAGATGGTATGGTTGGCTTCCACCGTCTGTTCCCTAGTGACTGGGTCAGTCCCTGAGATGGTAAGGTCGGCTTCCACCGTCTGTTCTCTAGTGACGGGGTCAGTCCCTGAGATGGTAAGGTCGGCTTCCACCGTCTGTTCTCTAGTGACTGGGTCAGTCCCTGAGATGGTAAGGTCTGCTTCCACCGTCTGTTCCCTAGTGACGGGGTCAGTCCCTGAGATGGTAAGGTTGGCTTCCACCATCTGCTCTCTACTGACGGGGTCAGTCCTTGAGATGGTAAGGTTGGCTTCCACCGTCTGTTCCCTAGTGACTGGGTCAGTCCCTGAGATGGTATGGTTGGCTTCCACCGTCTGTTCCCTAGTGACTGGGTCAGTCCCTGAGATGGTAAGGTCGGCTTCCACCATCTGTTCCCTAGTGACTGGGTCAGTCCCTGAGATGGTAAGGTTGGCTTCCACCGTCTGTTCCCTACTGACTGGGTCAGTCCCTGAGATGGTAAGGTTGGCTTCCACCATCTGTTCCCTAGTGACTGGGTCAGTCCCTGAGATGGTAAGGTTGGCTTCCACCGTCTGTACCCTAGTGACGGGGTCAGTCCCTGAGATGGTAAGGTTGGCTTCCACCGTCTGTTCCCTACTGACTGGGTCAGTCCCTGAGATGGTAAGGTTGGCTTCCACTGTCTGTTCCCTAGTGACAGGGTCAGTCCCTGAGATGGTAAGGTTGGCTTCCATTGTCTGTTCCCTAGTGACAGGGTCAGTCCCTGAGATGGTAAGGTCGGCTTCCACGTCTGTTCCCTAGTGACGGGGTCAGTCCCTGAGATGGTAAGGTCGGCTTCCACCGCCTGTTCCCTAGTGACGGGGTCAGTCTCTGAGATGGTAAGGTTGGCTTCCACCGCCTGTTCCCTAGTGACGGGGTCAGTCCCTGAGATGGTAAGGTCTGCTTCCACCGTCTGTTCCCTAGTGACAGGGTCAGTCCCTGAGATGGTAAGGTCGGCTTCCACCATCTGTTCTCTAGTGACTGGGTCAGTCCCTGAGATGGTAAGGTCTGGTTCCACTGTCTGTTCCTACCATCTGTTTCCTAGTGACGGGGTCAGTCCCTGAGATGGTATGGTTGGCTTCCACCGCCTGTTCCCTACTGACGGGGTCAGTCCCTGAGATGGTAAGGTCGACTTCCAATGTCTGTTCTCTAGTGACTGGGTCAGTCCCTGAGATGGTAAGGTTGGCTTCCACCGTCTGTTCTCTAGTGACGGGGTCAGTCCCTGAGATGGTAAGGTCGGCTTCCACCGTCTGTTCTCTAGTGACTGGGTCAGTCCCTGAGATGGTAAGGTCGGCTTCCACCGTATGTTCTCTAGTGACTGGGTCAGTCCCTGAGATGGTAAGGTCGGTTTCCACCATCTGTTTCCTACTGACGGGGTCAGTCCCTGAGATGGTAAGGTTGGCTTCCACCGTCTGTTCCCTACTGACTGGGTCAGTCCCTGAGATGGTAAGGTTGACTTCCACCGTCTGTTCCCTAGTGACGGGGTGAGTTCCTGAGTAGGTAAGGTCTGGTTCCACCGTCAGTTGGCTTCCACCATCTGCTCTCTAGTGACAGGGTCAGTCCCTGAGATGGTAAGGTCGGCTTCCACCGTATGTTCTCTAGTGACAGGGTCAGTGCCTGAGATGGTAAGGTCGGTTTCCACCATCTGTTTCCTACTGACGGGGTCAGTCCCTGAGATGGTAAGGTTGGCTTTCACCGTCTGTTCTCTAGTGACTGGGTCAGTCCCTGAGATGGTAAGGTCGGCTTCCACCGTCTGTTCTCTAGTGACTGGATCAGTCCCTGAGATGATAAGGTTGGCTTCCACCGTCTGTTCTCTAGTGACTGGGTCAGTCCCTGAGATGGTAAGGTCGGCTTCCACCATCTGTTCCCTACTGACGGGGTCAGTCCCTGAGATGGTAAGGTTGGCTTCCACCGTCTGTTCCCTACTGACTGGGTCAGTCCCTGAGATGGTAAGGTTGGCTTCCACCGTCTGTTCCCTAGTGACGGGGTGAGTTCCTGAGATGGTAAGGTCTGGTTCCACCGTCAGTTGGCTTCCACCATCTGCTCTCTAGTGACAGGGTCAGTCCCTGAGATGGTAAGGTCGGCTTCCACCGTCTGTTCTCTAGTGACTGGGTCAGTCCCTGAGATGGTAAGGTCGGCTTCCACCGTCTGTTCTCTAGTGACTGGGTCAGTCCCTGAGATGGTAAGGTCGGCTTCCACCGTCTGTTCCCTAGTGACAGGGTCAGTGCCTGAGATGGTAAGGTCGGCTTCCACCGTCTGTTCCCTAGTGACAGGGTCAGTCCCTGAGATGGTAAGGTCGGCTTCCACCGTCTGTTCCCTAGTGACTGGGTCAATCCCTGAGATGGTAAGGTTGGCTTCCACCGTCTGTTCCCTAGTGAGGGGGTCAGTGCCTGAGATGGTAAGGTCGGCTTCCACCGTCTGTTCCCTAGTGTTGAGGTCAGTCCCTGAGATGGTAAGGTCGGCTTCCACCATCTGCTCTCTAGTGACGGGGTCAGTCCCTGAGATGGTAAGGTCTGCTTCCACCGTCTGTTCCCTAGTGACAGGGTCAGTCCCTGAGATGGTAAGGTTGGCTTCCACCGTCTGTTTCCTAGTGACGGGGTCAGTCCCTGAGATGGTAAGGTCTGGTTCCACCATCTGTTCCTACCATCTGTTTCCTAGTGACGGGGTCAGTCCCTGAGATGGTATGGTTGGCTTCCACTGCCTGTTCCCTAGTGACGGGGTCAGTCCCTGAGATGGTATGGTTGGCTTCCACCGTCTGTTCCCTAGTGACTGGGTCAGTCCCTGAGATGGTAAGGTCGGCTTCCACCGTCTGTTCTCTAGTGACGGGGTCAGTCCCTGAGATGGTAAGGTCGGCTTCCACCGTCTGTTCTCTAGTGACTGGGTCAGTCCCTGAGATGGTAAGGTCGGCTTCCACCGTCTGTTCCCTAGTGACGGGGTCAGTCCCTGAGATGGTAAGGTCGGCTTCCACGTCTGTTCCCTAGTGACTGGGTCAGTCCCTGAGATGGTAAGGTCGGCTTCCACCATCTGTTCCCTAGTGACTGGGTCAGTCCCTGAGATGGTAAGGTTGGCTTCCACCGTCTGTTCCCTAGTGACGGGGTCAGTCCCTGAGATGGTAAGGTTGGCTTCCACCGTCTGTTCCCTAGTGACGGGGTCAGTCCCTGAGATGGTAAGGTTGGCTTCCACTGTCTGTTACCTAGTGACAGGGTCAGTCCCTGAGATGGTAAGGTTGGCTTCCATTGTCTGTTCCCTAGTGACAGGGTCAGTCCCTGAGATGGTAAGGTCGGCTTCCACGTCTGTTCCCTAGTGACGGGGTCAGTCCCTGAGATGGTAAGGTCGGCTTCCACCGCCTGTTCCCTAGTGACGGGGTCAGTCTCTGAGATGGTAAGGTTGGCTTCCACCGCCTGTTCCCTAGTGACGGGGTCAGTCCCTGAGATGGTAAGGTCTGCTTCCACCGTCTGTTCCCTAGTGACAGGGTCAGTCCCTGAGATGGTAAGGTCGGCTTCCACCATCTGTTCTCTAGTGACTGGGTCAGTCCCTGAGATGGTAAGGTCTGGTTCCACTGTCTGTTCCTACCATCTGTTTCCTAGTGACGGGGTCAGTCCCTGAGATGGTATGGTTGGCTTCCACCGCCTGTTCCCTACTGACGGGGTCAGTCCCTGAGATGGTAAGGTCGACTTCCACCGTCTGTTCTCTAGTGACTGGGTCAGTCCCTGAGATGGTAAGGTTGGCTTCCACCGTCTGTTCTCTAGTGACGGGGTCAGTCCCTGAGATGGTAAGGTCGGCTTCCACCGTCTGTTCTCTAGTGACTGGGTCAGTCCCTGAGATGGTAAGGTCGGCTTCCACCGTCTGTTCTCTAGTGACTGGGTCAGTCCCTGAGATGGTAAGGTCGGTTTCCACCATCTGTTCCCTACTGACGGGGTCAGTCCCTGAGATGGTAAGGTTGGCTTCCACCGTCTGTTCCCTACTGACTGGGTCAGTCCCTGAGATGGTAAGGTTGACTTCCACCGTCTGTTCCCTAGTGACGGGGTGAGTTCCTGAGATGGTAAGGTCTGGTTCCACCGTCAGTTGGCTTCCACCATCTGCTCTCTAGTGACAGGGTCAGTCCCTGAGATGGTAAGGTCGGCTTCCACCGTCTGTTCTCTAGTGACTGGGTCAGTCCCTGAGATGGTAAGGTCGGCTTCCACCGTCTGTTCCCTAGTGACGGGGTCAGTCCCTGAGATGGTAAGGTCGGCTTCCACCGTCTGTTCCCTAGTGACAGGGTCAGTGCCTGAGATGGTAAGGTCGTCTTCCACCGTCTGTTCCCTAGTGACTGGGTCAGTCCCTGAGATGGTAAGGTCGGCTTCCACCGTCTGTTCCCTAGTGACTGGGTCAGTCCCTGAGATGGTAAGGTCGGCTTCCACCGTCTGTTCCCTAGTGACGGGGTCAGTGCCTGAGATGGTAAGGTCGGCTTCCACCGTCTGTTCCCTAGTGACGGGGTCAGTCCCTGAGATGGTAAGGTCGGCTTCCACCGTCTGTTCCCTAGTGACAGGGTCAGTGCCTGAGATGGTAAGGTCGGCTTCCACCGTCTGTTCCCTAGTGACAGGGTCAGTCCCTGAGATGGTAAGGTCGGCTTCCACCGTCTGTTCCCTAGTGTTGAGGTCAGTCCCTGAGATGGTAAGGTCGGCTTCCACCGTCTGTTCCCTAGTGACGGGGTCAGTCCCTGAGATGGTAAGGTCGGCTTCCACCGTCTGTTCCCTTGTGACAGGGTCAGTCCCTGAGATGGTATGGTTGGCTTCCACTGTCTGTTCCCTAGTGACGGGGTCAGTCCCTGAGATGGTAAGGTCTGCTTCCACCGTCTGTTCCCTAGTGACGGGGTCAGTCCCTGAGATGGTATGGTTGGCTTCCACCGCCTTTTCCCTACTGACTGGGTCAGTCCCTGAGATGGTAAGGTCGGCTTCCACCGTCTGTTCTCTAGTGACTGGGTCAGTCCCTGAGATGGTAAGGTTGGCTTCCACCATCTGTTCCCTACTGACGGGGTCAGTCCCTGAGATGGTAAGGTTGGCTTCCACCGTCTGTTCCCTACTGACTGGGTCAGTCCCTGAGATGGTAAGGTTGGCTTCCACCGTCTGTTCCCTAGTGACTGGGTCAGTCCCTGAGATGGTATGGTTGGCTTCCACCGTCTGTTCCCTAGTGACTGGGTCAGTCCCTGAGATGGTAAGGTCGGCTTCCACCATCTGTTCCCTACTGACGGGGTCAGTCCCTGAGATGGTAAGGTTGTCTTCCACCGTCTGTTCCCTACTGACTGGGTCAGTCCCTGAGATGGTAAGGTCGGCTTCCACCGTCTGTTCCCTACTGACGGGGTCAGTCCCTGAGATGGTAAGGTTGGCTTCCACCGTCTGTTCCCTACTGACTGGGTCAGTCCCTGAGATGGTAAGGTTGGCTTCCACCGTCTGTTCCCTAGTGACTGGGTGAGTTCCTGAGATGGTAAGGTCTGGTTCCACCGTCAGTTGGCTTCCACCATCTGCTCTCTAGTGACGGGGTCAGTCCCTGAGATGGTAAGGTTGGCTTCCACCATCTGCTCTCTAGTGACGGGGTCAGTCCCTGAGATGGTAAGGTTGGCTTCCACCGTCTGTTCCCTAGTGACGGGGTCAGTCCCTGAGATGGTAAGGTTGGCTTCCACCGTCTGTTCCCTAGTGACGGGGTCAGTCCCTGAGATGGTAAGGTTGGCTTCCACCGTCTGTTCCCTAGTGACAGGGTCAGTCCCTGAGATGGTAAGGTCGGCTTCTACCGTCTGTTCCCTACTGACTGGGTCAGTCCCTGAGATGGTAAGGTCGGCTTCCAGATCCATTTTTAAAAACAACCAAATTCCAATAAAATTGCATATATATTATAACAGACCACATAGACTGAATGGAGCAACGTATACTGAGTGCCACTAGATTATCTAGTAAAGTACCAGTATAGTTGTAAACATAGACTTAATTGGTTAAACCTCTATTCAACCAGTATTGTACCAAGATATGAAGAGAAAATACACCCTGATCTGTCTGTATACGTATACACCCTGATCTGTCTGTATACGCCCTGATATGTCTCCCTGATCTGTCTGTATACGCCCTGATCTGTCTCCCTGATCTGTCTGTATACGCCCTGATCTGTCTCCCTGATCTGACTGTATACGCCCTCATATGTCTCCCTGATCTGTGTGTATACGCCCTGATATGTCTCCCTGATTTGTCTGTATACGCCCTGATATGTCTCCCTGATCTGTCTGTATACATATACACCCTGATCTGTGTGTATACGCCCTGATATGTCTCCCTGATCTGTGTGTATACGCCCTGATATGTCTCACTGATCTGTCTGTATACGCTCTGATCTGTCTCCCTGATCTGACTGTATACGCCCTGATATGTCTCCCTGATCTGTCTGTATACGTATACACCCTGATCTGTCTGTATATGCCCTGATATGTCTCCCTGATCTGTCTCCCTGATCTGACTGGATACACCCTGATCTGTCTGTATATGCCCTGATATGTCTCCCTGATCTGTCTGTATACACCCTGATGTATACACCCTGATCTGTCTCCCTGATCTGACTGGATACACCCTGATCTGTCTGTATACACCCTGATCTGTCTCCCTGATCTGTCTGTATACACCCTGATCTGTCTGTATACACCCTGATCTGTCTCCCTGATCTGTCTGTATACACCCTGATCTGTCTGTATACACCCTGATCTGTCTCCCTGATCTGTCTGTATACACCCTGATCTGTCTCCCTGATCTGTCTGTATACACCCTGATCTTTCTCCCTGATCTGTCTGTATACACCCTGATCTGTCTCCCTGATCTGTCTGTATACGTATACACCCTGATCTGTCTGTATACACCCTGATCTGTCTGTATACACCCTGATCTGTCTGTATACACCCTGATCTGTCTGTATACACCCTGATCTGTCTGTATACACCCTGATCTGTCTGTATACGCCCTGATCTGTCTCCCTGATCTGTCTGTATACGCCCTGATCTGTCTCCCTGATCTGTCTGTATACGCCCTGATATGTCTCCCTGATCTGTCTGTATACGCCCTGATCTGTCTCCCTGATCTGTCTGTATACACCCTGATCTGTCTCCCTGATCTGTCTGTATACACCCTGATCTGTCTGTATACGCCCTGATATGTCACCCTGATCTGTCTGTATACGCCCTGATATGTCTGTATACGCCCTGATATGTCTCCCTGATCTGTCTGTATACGCCCTGATATGTCTCCCTGATCTGTCTGTATACGCCCCTATATGTCTCCCTGATCTGTCTGTATACGCCCTGATGTCTCCCTGATCTGTCTGTATACGCCCTGATCTGTCTCCATGATCTGTCTGTATACGCCCTGATCTGTCTGTATACACCCTGATCTGTGTGTATACGCCCTGATATGTCTCCCTGATCTGTGTGTATACGCCCTGATCTGTCTCCCTGATCTGTCTGTATACACCCTGATCTGTCTGTATACGCCCTGATATGTCTCCCTGATCTGTGTGTATGCGCCCTGATCTGTCTCCCTGATCTGTCTGTATACGCCCTGATCTGTCTGTATACACCCTGATCTGTCTGTATACGCCCTGATATGTCTCCCTGATCTGTCTGTATACGCCCTGATATGTCTCCCTTATCTGTGTGTATACGCCCTGATATGTCTCCCTGATCTGTCTGTATACGCCCTGATCTGTCTGTATACGCCCTGATCTGTCTCCCTGATCTGTCTGTATACGCCCTGATCTGTGTGTATACGCCCTGATATGTCTCCCTGATCTGTCTGTATACGCCCTGATCTGTCTGTATACGCCCTGATATGTCGCCCTGATCTGTCTGTATACGCCCTGATATGTCGCCCTGATCTGTCTGTATAAGCCCTGATATGTCTCCCTGATCTGTCTCCCTGATCTGTCTGTATACGCCCTGATCTGTCTGTATACGCCCTGATATGTCTCTCTGATCTGTCTCCCTGATCTGTCTGTATACGCCCTGATATGTCTCCCTGATCTGTCTGTATACACCCTGATCTGTCTGTATACACCCTGATCTGTCTCCCTGATCTGTCTGTATACACCCTGATCTGTCTCCCTGATCTGTCTGTATACACCCTGATCTGTCTGTATACACCCTGATCTGTCTCCCTGATCTGTCTGTATACACCCTGATCTGTCTCCCTGATCTGTCTGTATACACTCTGATCTGTTTCCCTGATCTGTCTGTATACACCCTGATCTGTCTGTATACACCCTGATCTGTCTGTATACACCCTGATCTGTCTGTATACACCCTGATCTGTCTGTATACACCCTGATCTGTCTCCCTGATCTGTCTGTATACACCCTGATCTGTCTCCCTGATCTGTCTGTATACGCCCTGATCTGTCTCCCTGATCTGTCTGTATACACTCTGATCTGTTTCCCTGATCTGTCTGTATACACCCTGATCTGTCTGTATACACCCTGATCTGTCTCCCTGATCTGTCTGTATACACCCTGATCTGTCTCCCTGATCTGTCTGTATACACCTTGATTTGTCCTATATCCCCGTCACTGACTGGCCCCTACATCCCCATCTCCCTAATCAGAAAAGGAGTGAAATAAGCAGGTTCTGCAGTAAAATGTTCTCCCAGTTTCCTGGCTAACGCTCTTACAGAAGTGCTGAAGGACGAAAATACGCAGGGTGGGAGAAGTGTGATTGAGGGAATGCAATGCATTCTGGGACTTGCTTACCTAGGAGATTCAGTCATAAAATACAGAACTAAGACCCCAAAACAAATGGTTTTTTTGTCTGTTTCAGAGCTGGGATAGACGGGTAAGAAATGTACGTGCTTCAGGTTTCTTTCTCCCTGATATTGGAGTATCCCTTTATGTTTGTAGTTCTGCTAGTCGACTGCAGTGTAGAACATAGCACAAACAGTCTGATAAAGGACAAAAATACAAAAAGTGCAACAGCAACCTACAGGTGCAAGCTCTTACCGTATATACTTCCCCAGGCGTACAGTATAAACACCTGCTCTGTAGATATTTCAAAATTGGGATCTTGGCAAACTATTTGATCAAACAGAGTGTCCCCCCATGTCACCAGGTTACAGAGTGTCCCCCCCCCCCCCATGTCACCAGGTTACAGAGTGTCCCCCCCCCCATGTCACCAGGTTACAGAGTGTCCCCCCCCCATGTCACCAGGTTACAGAGTGTCCCCCCCCCATGTCACCAGGTTACAGAGTGTCCCCCCCCCATGTCACCAGGTTACAGAGTGTCCCCCCCCCCATGTCACCAGGTCACAGAGTGTCCCCCCCCCATGTCACCAGGTTACAGAGTGTCCCCCCCCCCATGTCACCAGGTTACAGAGTGTCCCCCCCCATGTCACCAGGTTACAGAGTGTCCCCCCCCCCATGTCACCAGGTTACAGAGTGTCCCCCCATGTCACCAGGTTACAGAGTGTCCCCCCCCCATGTCACCAGGTTACAGAGTGTCCCCCCCCCCCCCCTGTCACCAGGTTACAGAGTGTCCCCCCCCCCCCATGTCACCAGGTTACAGAGTGTCCCCCCCCCCATGTGACCAGGTTACAGAGTGTCCCCCCCCCCCATGTGACCAGGTTACAGAGTGTCCCCCCATGTCACCAGGTTACAGAGTGTCCCCCCCCCCATGTCACCAGGTTACAGAGTGTCCCCCCCCCCCATGTCACCAGGTTACAGAGTGTCCCCCCCCCATGTCACCAGGTTACAGAGTGTCCCCCCCCCATGTCACCAGGTTACAGAGTGTCCCCCCCCATGTCACCAGGTTACAGAGTGTCCCCCCATGTCACCAGGTTACAGAGTGTCTCCCCATGTCACCAGGTTACAGAGTGTCTCCCCCCCCCATGTCACCAGGTTACAGAGTGTCTCCCCCCCCCCATGTCACCAGGTTACAGAGTGTCCCCCCCCCATGTCACCAGGTTACAGAGTGTCCCCCCATGTCACCAGGTTACAGAGTGTCTCCCCCCCCCATGTCACCAGGTTACAGAGTGTCTCCCCCCCCCATGTCACCAGGTTACAGAGTGTCCCCCCCATGTCACCAGGTTACAGAGTGTCCCCCCCCATGTCACCAGGTTACAGAGTGTCCCCCCCCCCATGTCACCAGGTTACAGAGTGTCCCCCCCCCCCATGGCACCAGGTTACAGAGTGTCCCCCATGTCACCAGGTTACAGAGTGTCCCCCCCCCCCCATGGCACCAGGTTACAGAGTGTCCCCCCCCCATATCACCAGGTTACAGAGTGCCCCCCCCCATGTCACCAGGTTACAGAGTGTCCCCCCCCATGTCACCAGGTTACAGAGTGTCCCCCCCCATGTCACCAGGTTACAGAGTGTCCCCCCCATGTCACCAGGTTACAGAGTGTCCCCCATGTCACCAGGTTACAGAGTGTCCCCCCCCATGTCACCAGGTTACAGAGTGTCCCCCCCCATGTCACCAGGTTACAGAGTGTCCCCCCATGTCACCAGGTTACAGAGTGTCCCCCCCCCATGTGACCAGGTTACAGAGTGTCCCCCCATGTCACCAGGTTACAGAGTGTCCCCCCCCCATGTCACCAGGTTACAGAGTGTCCCCCCCCATGTCACCAGGTTACAGAGTGTCCCCCCATGTCACCAGGTTACAGAGTGTCCCCCCCCATGTCACCAGGTTACAGAGTGTCCCCCCCCATGTCACCAGGTTACAGAGTGTCCCCCCCCCATGTGACCAGGTTACAGAGTGTCCCCCCATGTCACCAGGTTACAGAGTGTCCCTACCCCCCCCCCCATGTCACCAGGTTACAGAGTGTCCCCCCCCCCATGTCACCAGGTTACAGAGTGTCCCCCCTCCCCATGTCACCAGGTTACAGAGTGTCCCCCCCCCCATGTCACCAGGTTACAGAGTGTCCCCCCCCCCATGTCACCAGGTTACAGAGTGTCCCCCCATGTCACCAGGTTACAGAGTTCCCCCCCCCCCATGTCACCAGGTTACAGAGTGTCCCCCCCCCATGTCACCAGGTTACAGAGTGTCCCCCCCCCCCCCCATGTCACCAGGTTACAGAGTGTCCCCCCCCCCCCCATGTCACCAGGTTACAGAGTGTGTCCCCCCATGTCACCAGGTTACAGAGTGTCCCCCCCCATGTCACCAGGTTACAGTGTCCCCCCCCCCCCATGTCACCAGGTTACAGAGTGTCCCCCCCCCCCATGTCACCAGGTTACAGAGTGTCCCCCCATGTCACCAGGTTACAGAGTGTCCTCAGACATGGTCCCTACTCCAGCATTCTCACACTAGCAATGGCCTCTCCTGGGCTGAATAATCCGACAACTGGGCAGATAGCAGCCAAACCATCTATTTTTATAGCACCCATGGGACGTGGGTGGAGTGAACGCCAACAGGAGGTAGCCACCCCCCCACATACACCAGGAGGTAGCCCCCCCATCCACGTATACACCAGGAGGTAGCCCCCCCCATCCACGTATACACCAGGAGGCGGCCGCACCCCACACATACACCAGGAGGCGGCCGCACCCCCCACATACACCAGGAGGCGGCCGCACCCCCCACATACACCAGGAGGCGGCCGCACCCCCCACATACACCAGGAGGCGGCCGCACCCCCCACATACACCAGGAGGTGGCCCCCCCATCCACGTATACACCAGGAGGCGGCCGCACCCCCCACATACACCAGGAGGCGGCCGCACCCCCCACATACACCAGGAGGTGGCCCCCCCATCCACATATACACCAGGAGGCGGCCGCACCCCCCACATACACCAGGAGGCGGCCGCACCCCCCACATACACCAGGAGGTGGCCCCCCCATCCACATATACACCAGGAGGCGGCCGCACCCCCCACATACACCAGGAGGCGGCCGCACCCCCCACATACACCAGGAGGCGGCCGCACCCCCCACATACACCAGGAGGCGGCCGCACCCCCCACATACACCAGAAAAAAAGGGGAAAAATGGCAGCACCTCTATGTCTCTGTTAACAATGCAGGTTGCATGCTGCATCTGGCTAACGTACAGACAAAAGCACAGAAAGTGCAACAGCAACCCACAGGTGCAAGTGCTTACTGTATATACTTTTTTCCCTTTTTGACTGTACATAATGTCATAGCTGTGGGAGCACCTGTGCCACTATAGTATACGCTGGTACAGTATATACAAGTATACGGGTGATGGGGACTCCTCATCTGCTGCTGCTATAGTATACGCTCGTATATACCAGTATACGGGTGATGCTGCTGTAGTATACGCTAGTATATCTGAGCATACAGGTGATGCTGCTGTAGTATACGCTGGTATATACCAGTATACAGGTGATGCTGCTGTAGTATACGCTAGTATATCTGAGTATACAGGTGATGCTGCTGTAGTATACGCTGGTATATACCAGTATACAGGTGATGCCGCTATAGTATTTGCTCGTATATACCAGTATACAGGTGATGCTGCTGTAGTATATACTGGTATATACCAGTATACAGGTGATGCTGCTGTAGTATACGCTGGTATATCTGAGTATACAGGTGATGCTGCTGTAGTATACGCTGGCATATCTGAGTATACAGGTGATGCTGCTGTAGTATACGCTGGTATATACCAGTATACAGGTGATGCTGCTGTAGTATACGCTGGTATATACCAGTATACGGGTGATGCTGCTGTAGTATACGCTGGTATATACCAGTATACGGGTGATGCTGCTGTAGTATACGCTGGTATATCTGAGTATACGGGTGATGCTGCTGTAGTATACGCTGGTATATCTGAGTATACGGGTGATGCTGCTGTAGTATACGCTGGTATATACCAGTATACAGGTGATGCTGCTGTAGTATACGCTAGTATATCTGAGTATACAGGTGATGCTGCTGTAGTATACGCTGGTATATACCAGTATACAGGTGATGCTGCTGCTGTAGTATACGCTGGTATATACCAGTATACAGGTGATGCTGCTGTAGTATACGCTGCTATATACCAGTATACAGGTGATGCTGCTGTAGTATACGCTGGTATATACCAGTATACAGGTGATGCTGCTGTAGTATACGCTAGTATATCTGAGTATACAGGTGATGCTGCTGTAGTATACGCTGGTATATACCAGTATACAGGTGATGCTGCTGTAGTATACGCTGGTATATACCAGTATACAGGTGATGCTGCTGTAGTATATACTGGTATATCTGAGTATACAGGTGATGCTGCTGTAGTATACGCTGGTATATCTGAGTATACAGGTGATGCTGCTGTAGTATATGCTAGTATATCTGAGTATACAGGTGATGCTGCTGTAGTATATGCTGGTATATCTGAGTATACAGGTGATGCTGCTGTAGTATACGCTGGTATATACCAGTATACAGGTGATGCTGCTGTAGTATACGCTGGTATATACTAGTATACAGGTGATGCTGCTGTAGTATACGCTGGTATATACCAGTATACAGGTGATGCTGCTGTAGTATACGCTGGTATATACCAGTATACAGGTGATGCTGCTGTAGTATACGCTGGTATATACCAGTATACGGGTGATGCTGCTGTAGTATACGCTGGTATATACCAGTATACAGGTGATGCTGCTGTAGTATACGCTGGTATATCTGAGTATACAGGTGATGCTGCTGTAGTATACGCTGGTATATCTGAGTATACAGGTGATGCTGCTGTAGTATATACTGGTATATCTGAGTATACAGGTGATGCTGCTGTAGTATACGCTGGTATATACCAGTATACAGGTGATGCTGCTGTAGTATACGCTGGTATATCTGAGTATACAGGTGATGCTGCTGTAGTATACGCTGGTATATACCAGTATACAGGTGATGCTGCTGTAGTATACGCTGGTATATACCAGTATACAGGTGATGCTGCTGCTGTAGTATACGCTGGTATATACCAGTAAACAGGTGATGCTGCTGTAGTATACGCTGGTATATACCAGTATACAGGTGATGCTGCTGTAGTATACGCTGGTATATCTGAGTATACAGGTGATGCTGCTGTAGTATATACTGGTATATCTGAGTATACAGGTGATGCTGCTGTAGTATACGCTGGTATATACCAGTATACAGGTGATGCTGCTGTAGTATACGCTGGTATATCTGAGTATACGGGTGATGCTGCTGTAGTATATGCTGGTATATACCAGTAAACAGGTGATGCTGCTGTAGTATACGCTGGTATATACCAGTATACAGGTGATGCTGCTGTAGTATACGCTGGTATATCTGAGTATACAGGTGATGCTGCTGCTGTAGTATACGCTGGTATATCTGAGTATACAGGTGATGCTGCTGTAGTATACGCTGGTATATACCAGTATACGGGTGATGCTGCTGTAGTATATACTGGTATATCTGAGTATACAGGTGATGCTGCTGCTGTAGTATACGCTGGTATATACCAGTATACAGGTGATGCTGCTGTAGTATACGCTGGTATATACCAGTATACAGGTGATGCTGCTGTAGTATACGCTGGTATATACCAGTATACAGGTGATGCTGCTGTAGTATACGCTGGTATATCTGAGTATACAGGTGATGCTGCTGTAGTATATGCTGGTATATACCAGTATACAGGTGATGCTGCTGTAGTATATGCTAGTATATCTGAGTATACAGGTGATGCTGCTGTAGTATACGCTGGTATATACCAGTATACAGGTGATGCTGCTGTAGTATACGCTGGTATATACCAGTATACAGGTGATGCTGCTGTAGTATACGCTGGTATATCTTGAGTATACAGGTGATGCTGCTGTAGTATATACTGGTATATCTGAGTATACAGGTGATGCTGCTGTAGTATACGCTGGTATATACCAGTATACAGGTGATGCTGCTGTAGTATACGCTGGTATATACCAGTATACGGGTGATGCTGCTGTAGTGTACGCTGGTATATCTGAGTATACAGGTGATGCTGCTGTAGTATACGCTAGTGTATCTGAGTATACAGGTGATGCTGCTGTAGTATACGCTGGTATATACCAGTATACAGGTGATGCTGCTGTAGTATATACTGGTATATCTGAGTATACAGGTGATGCTGCTGTAGTATATGCTGGTATATCTGAGTATACAGGTGATGCTGCTGTAGTATATACTGGTATATACTAGTATACAGGTGATGCTGCTGTAGTATACGCTAGTATATCTGAGTATACAGGTGATGCTGCTGTAGTATACGCTGGTATATACCAGTATACAGGTGATGCTGCTGTAGTATACGCTGGTATATCTGAGTATACAGGTGATGCTGCTGTAGTATACGCTGGTATATCTGAGTATACAGGTGATGCTGCTGTAGTATATGCTGGTATATCTGAGTATACAGGTGATGCTGCTGTAGTATACGCTGGTATATCTGAGTATACAGGTGATGCTGCTGTAGTATATACTGGTATATACCAGTATACAGGTGATGCTGCTGTAGTATACGCTGGTATATACCAGTATACAGGTGATGCTGCTGTAGTATACGCTGGTATATCTGAGTATACAGGTGATGCTGCTGTAGAATACGCTGGTATATACCAGTATACAGGTGATGCTGCTGTAGTATACGCTGGTATATACCAGTATACAGGTGATGCTGCTGTAGTATACGCTGGTATATATGGGTGATGCTGCTGTAGTATACGCTAGTATATAACAGTATACAGGTGATGCTGCTGCTGTAGTATACGCTGGTATATACCAGTATACAGGTGATGCTGCTGCTGTAGTATACGCCGGTATATACCAGTATACAGGTGATGCTGCTGCTGTATTATACGCTGGTATATACCAGTATACAGGTGATGCTGCTGCTGTAGTATACGCTGGTATATACCAGTATACAGGTGATGCTGCTGTAGAATACGCTGGTATATACTAGTATACAGGTGATGCTGCTGCTGTAGTATACGCTGGTATATACCAGTATACAGGTGATGCTGCTGTAGTATACGCTGGTATATACCAGTATACAGGTGATGCTGCTGTAGTATACGCTGGTATATACCAGTATACAGGTGATGCTGCTGTAGTATACGCTGGTATATACCAGTATACAGGTGATGCTGCTGTAGTATACGCTGGTATATCTGAGTATACAGGTGATGCTGCTGTAGTATACGCTGGTATATCTGAGTATACAGGTGATGCTGCTGTAGTATACGCTGGTATATACCAGTATACAGGTGATGCTGCTGCTGTAGTATACGCTGGTATATACCAGTATACAGGTGATGCTGCTGCTGTAGTATACGCTGGTATATCTGAGTATACAGGTGATGCTGCTGTAGTATACGCTAGTATATCTGAGTATACAGGTGATGCTGCTGCTGTAGTATACTCTGGTATATCTGAGTATACGGGTGATGCTGCTGTAGTATACGCTGGTATATACCAGTATACAGGTGATGCTGCTGCTGTATTATACGCTGGTATATACCAGTATACAGGTGATGCTGCTGTAGTATACGCTGGTATATGCCAGTATACAGGTGATGCTGCTTTAGTATATGCTGGTATATCTGAGTATACAGGTGATGCTGCTGTAGTATACGCTGGTATATACCAGTATACAGGTGATGCTGCTGTAGTATACGCTGGTATATCTGAGTATACAGGTGATGCTGCTGTAGTATACGCTGGTATATACCAGTATACAGGTTATGCTGCTGTAGTATACGCTGGTATATCTGAGTATACAGGTGATGCTGCTGTAGTATACGCTGGTATATACCAGTATACAGGTGATGCTGCTGTAGTATACGCTGGTATATCTGAGTATACAGGTGATGCTGCTGTAGTATATACTGGTATATACCAGTATACAGGTGATGCTGCTGTAGTATATGCTGGTATATGCCAGTATACAGGTGATGCTGCTGTAGTATATACTGGTATATACCAGTATACAGGTGATGCTGCTGTAGTATACGCTGGTATATACCAGTATACAGGTGATGCTGCTGTAGTATACGCTGGTATATCTGAGTATACAGGTGATGCTGCTGTAGTATACGCTGGTATATCTGAGTATACAGGTGATGCTGCTGTAGTATACGCTGGTATATCTGAGTATACAGGTGATGCTGCTGTAGTATACGCTGGTATATACCAGTATACAGGTGATGCTGCTGCTGTAGTATATACTAGTATATCTGAGTATACAGGTGATGCTGCTGTAGTATACGCTGGTATATACCAGTATACAGGTGATGCTGCTGTAGTATACGCTGGTATATACCAGTATACAGGTGATGATGCTGTAGTATACGCTGGTATATCTGAGTATACAGGTGATGCTGCTGTAGTATACGCTGGTATATACCAGTATACAGGTGATGCTGCTGTAGTATACGCTGGTATATCTGAGTATACAGGTGATGCTGCTGTAGTATATACTGGTATATACCAGTATACAGGTGATGCTGCTGTAGTATATGCTGGTATATGCCAGTATACAGGTGATGCTGCTGTAGTATATACTGGTATATACCAGTATACAGGTGATGCTGCTGTAGTATACGCTGGTATATACCAGTATACAGGTGATGCTGCTGTAGTATACGCTGGTATATCTGAGTATACAGGTGATGCTGCTGTAGTATACGCTGGTATATCTGAGTATACAGGTGATGCTGCTGTAGTATACACTGGTATATCTGAGTATACAGGTGATGCTGCTGTAGTATATACTGGTATATCTGAGTATACAGGTGATGCTGCTGTAGTATACGCTGGTATATCTGAGTATACGGGTGATGCTGCTGTAGTATACGCTGCTATATACCAGTATACAGGTGATGCTGCTGCTGTAGTATACGCTGGTGTATCTGAGTATACAGGTGATGCTGCTGCTGTAGTATACGCTGGTATATCTGAGTATACAGGTGATGCTGCTGTAGTATATGCTGGTATATACCAGTATACAGGTGATGCTGCTGTAGTATATGCTGGTATATAACAGTATACAGGTGATGCTGCTGCTGTAGTATACGCTGGTATATACCAGTATACAGGTGATGCTGCTGCTGTAGTATACGCTGGTATATACCAGTATACAGGTGATGCTGCTGTAGTATACCCTGGTATATCTGAGTATACAGGTGATGCTGCTGTAGTATACGCTGGTATATACCAGTATACAGGTGATGCTGCTGTAGTATACCCTGGTATATCTGAGTATACAGGTGATGCTGCTGTAGTATATGCTGGTATATACCAGTATACGGGTGATGCTGCTGTAGTATACGCTAGTATATCTGAGTATACAGGTGATGCTGCTGTAGTATATGCTGGTATATACCAGTATACAGGTGATGCTGCTGTAGTATATACTGGTATATCTGAGTATACAGGTGATGCTGCTGTAGTATACGCTGGTATATCTGAGTATACAGGTGATGCTGCTGTAGTATACGCTGGTATATACCAGTATACAGGTGATGCTGCTGTAGAATACGCTGGTATATACCAGTATACAGGTGATGCTGCTGTTGTAGTATACGCTGGTATATACCAGTATACAGGTGATGCTGCTGTAGTATATGCTGGTATATCTGAGTATACAGGTGATGCTGCTGTAGTATACGCTTATATATACCAGTATACAGGTGATGCTGCTGTAGTATACGCTGGTATATACCAGTATACAGGTGATGCTGCTGTAGTATACGCTGGTATATCTGAGTATACAGGTGATGCTGCTGTAGTATACGCTTATATATACCAGTATACAGGTGATGCTGCTGCTGTAGTATACGCTGGTATATACCAGTATACAGGTGATGCTGCTGTAGAATACGCTGGTATATACCAGTATACAGGTGATGCTGCTGCTGTAGTATACGCTGGTATATACCAGTATACAGGTGATGCTGCTGTAGTATACGCTGGTATATCTGAGTATACAGGTGATGCTGCTGCGCAGTGTCAGCCTGGGGAGTTCGGGGTATAAGAAGTATTACACTCTCTTGCTGACGGCCGCGGTCACACAACCCCTTTTATTTGGCTGTTTCACCTCGGTCTTATTTTGTACGCCCGTCATCTCATGCCCTAATGTCTGTGAAATGGGCAGAAAAGCAGCGGTGGCGGCTGAGGCGGTCGGTCGCTGACAGATATTTCACTGACATTGTTCTTCTTTCCTTTCTCTTCCTAGGATATTTTAATCCATTGCCGGCGAGCAGCGACAGCCATAACCGTCTGTCCTCCAGCACCGTATTATCTGGCTGTCGGATGTTCAGACAGTTCTGTGAGAATATACGACCGCCGCATGCTGGCAACAGGTATATAGGAGGGCTATCCTATAGGACAGTGCTGTCCATAACCTAGGACAGTGCTTCCCAACCTTTTCCCCCTCGGGGCGCCCCTACTAAATAATGTTCTACAAAATAAGAGAACTATCATACAGTGACTGACAGGTGACGTCTTCTTTGATCTGAGGCGTCACTTTCCCTTTTCCTCTCCATCCGGCCCAGACCTCCAGGATGATTCCTTCCAGATACGTTTCATCCCCTCAGAACCTGCGAGACAAACAATTTAGGCTCCGCACATTTCTAGCAACTTCCTTCCCTTCCTCCCTCCTGTCGGCTCCCAAAGTAACTGCACTGTGTGGGGTGCCCCTTGTATGTAGGATCCCCTGCTGTGCCCCCTGTATGTAGGATCCCCTGCTGTGCCCCCTGTATGTAGGATCCCCTGCTGTGCCCCCTGTATGTAGGATCCCCTGCTGTGCCCCCTGTGTGTAGGATCCCCTGCTGTGCCCCCTGTATTTAGGATCCCCTGCTGTGCCCCCTGTGTGTAGGATCCCCTGCTGTGCCCCCTGTATGTAGGATCCCCTGCTGTGCCCCCTGTATGTAGGATCCCCTGCTGTGCCCCCTGTATGTAGGATCCCCTGCTGTGCCCCCTGTATGTAGCTTCCCCTGCTGTGCCCCCTGTATGTAGGATCCCCTGCTGTGCCCCCTGTATGTAGGATCCCCTGCTGTGCCCCCTGTATGTAGGATCCCCTGCTGTGCCCCCTGTATGTAGGATCCCCTGCTGTGCCCCCTGTATGTAGGATCCCCCGCTGTGCCCCCTGTATGTAGGATCCCCTGCTGTGCCCCCTGTATGTAGCATCCCCCGCTGTACCCCCTGTATGTAGGATCCCCTGCTGTGCCCCCTGTATGTAGGATTCCCTGCTGTGCCCCCTGTATGTAGGATTCCCAGCTGTGCCCCCTGTATGTAGGATCCCCTGCTGTGCCCCCTGTATGTAGGATCCCCTGCTGTGCCCCCTGTATGTAGGATCCCCTGCTGTGCCCCCTGTATGTAGGATCCCCTGCTGTGCCCCCTGTATGTAGGATCCCCTGCTGTGCCCCCTGTATGTAGGATCCCCTGCTGTGCCCCCTGTATGTAGGATTCCCTGCTGTGCCCCCTGTATGTAGGATCCCCCGCTGTGCCCCCTGTATGTAGGATCCCCCGCTGTGCCCCCTGTATGTAGGATCCCCTGCTGTGCCCCCTGTATGTAGCATCCCCCGCTGTACCCCCTGTATGTAGGATCTCCTGCTGTGCCCCCTGTATGTAGGATCCCCCGCTGTGCCCCCTGTATGTAGGATCCCCTGCTGTACCCCCTGTATGTAGGATCCCCTGCTGTGCCCCCTGTATGTAGGATCCGCTGCTGTACCCCCTGTATGTAGGATCCCCTGCTGTGCCCCCTGTATGTAGGATCCCCTGCTGTGCCCCCTGTATGAAGGATTCCCTGCTGTGCCCCCTGTATGTAGGATCTCCTGCTGTGCCCCCTGTATGTAGGATCCCCTGCTGTGCCCCCTGTGTGTAGGATCCCCTGCTGTGCCCCCTGTGTGTAGGATCCCCTGCTGTGCCCCCTGTATGTAGGATCCCCTGCTGTGCCCCCTGTATGTAGGATCCCCTGCTGTGCCCCCTGTATGTAGGATCCCCCGCTGTGCCCCCTGTATGTAGGATCCCCCGCTGTGCCCCCTGTATGTAGGATCCCCCGCTGTGCCCCCTGTATGTAGGATCCCCCGCTGTGCCCCCTGTATGTAGGATCCCCCGCTGTGCCCCCTGTATGAAGGATTCCCTGCTGTGCCCCCTGTATGTAGGATTCCCCGCTGTGCCCCCTGTATGTAGGATCTCCTGCTGTGCCCCTTGTATGTAGGATCCCCTTCTGTGCCCCCTGTATGTAGGATCCGCTGCTGTGCCCCCTGTATGTAGGATCCCCTGCTGTGCCCCTTGTATGTAGGATCCCCTTCTGTGCCCCCTGTATGTATCATCCCCTGCTGTGCCCCCTGTATGTAGGATCCCCTGCTGTGCCCCCTGTATGTAGGATCCCCTGCTGTGCCCCCTGTATGTAGCTTCCCCTGCTGTGCCCCCTGTATGTAGGATCCCCTGCTGTGCCCCCTGTATGTAGGATCCCCTGCTGTGCCCCCTGTATGTAGGATCCCCTGCTGTGCCCCCTGTATGTAGGATCCCCTGCTGTGCCCCCTGTATGTAGGATCCTCTGCTGTGCCCCTTGTATGTAGGATCCTCTGCTGTGCCCCCTGTATGTAGGATCCCCTGCTGTGCCCCCTGTATGTAGGATCCCCTGCTGTGCCCCCTGTATGTAGGATCCTCTGCTGTGCCCCTTGTATGTAGGATCCTCTGCTGTGCCCCCTGTATGTAGGATTCCCTGCTGTTCCCCTTGTATGTAGGATCCCCTGCTGTGCCCCTTGTATGTAGGATCCCCTGCTGTGTCCCCTGTATGTAGGATCCCCTGCTGTGCCCCCATGAGCTAATAATGCCCCCAGAGGTGCCCCCATATACTAATAATGCCCCCAGAGGTGCCCATATATACTAATAATGCCCCCAGAGGTGCCCCCATATACTAATAATGCCCCTTGCTGTTCCCCCATATACTAATAATGCCCCCAGAGGTGCCCCCATATACTAATAATGCCCCCAGAGGTGCCCCCATGAACTAATAATGCCCCCAGAGGTGCCCCCATATACTAATAATGTCCCCAGAGGGGCTCCCATGAACTAATAATGCCCCCAGAGGTGCCCCATATACTAATAATGCCCCAAGAGGTGCCCCCATGAACTAATAATGCCCCCAGAGGTGCCCCCATGAACTAATAATGCCCCCAGAGGGGCTTCAATGAACTAATAATGCCCCCAGAGGTGCCCCCATGAACTAATAATGCCCCCAGAGGTGCCCCCATGAACTAATAATGCCCCCAGAGGTGCCCCCATGAACTAATAATGCCCCCAGAGGTGCCCCCATGAACTAATAATGCCCCCAGAGGTGCCCCCATGAACTAATAATGCCCCCAGAGGTGCCCCCATGAACTAATAATGCCCCCAGAGGTGCCCCCATATACTTATGCCCCCAGAGGTGCCCCCATGAACTAATAATGCCCCCAGAGGTACCCCCATGAGCTAATAATGCCCCCAGAGGTACCCCCATATACTAATAATGCCTCTGAGGTGCCCCCATGAACTAATAATGCCCCCAGAGGTGCCCCCATATACTAATAATGCCCCCAGAGGTGCCCCCATATACTAATAATGCCCCCAGAGGTACCCCCATATACTAATAATGCCCCCAGAGGTGCCCCCATATACTAATAATGCCCCCAGAGGTGCCCCCATATACTAATAATGCCCCCGAGGTGCCCCCAGTAGCTAATAATGCCCCCAGAGGTGCCCCCATGAGCTAATAATGCCCCCAGAGGCTCCCCCCATGAACTAATAATGCCCCCTGCTCTGCCCCTAAAAAAACCAAACATCCTACTCACCTAATCCGCGCTGTGTGGCTGCAGGCAGAAACTCTACTCCTCCTCCTCTTCTGGCTCCATCTTGCGAGCCGCAGGGACGGGACCTCCGGTAGGCGTGATGACGTCACATCCTCACGCCTCCCGGAGAGGTCACGTCCCGGCGTCCCAAAGGCTGCTGGTATGAAGTGCCGGCTGCCTATGGGAGGGAATATAGGAGCAGGATGCTGACACTTCCTGCTCCTACATTATGCTCACTGTGCGGGCGGAACATGAAAGTGATCTGTGCATCCCGAGAAGCTGCGCGTCCGCAGCTTCTCGGGATGCTTAGAGTGACAGCGCACATTTCCCACCGGGATCCCGCGGAACCCCTGGCGAGTTCTCCCGCCACACCAGTGTGCCGCGGCACCCCGTTTGGGAAACGCTGACGTAGGAGATTTATCATACCATTACATAGTTACTAGGAGATGGCTGGTACCATTACATAGTCACTAGGAGATGGCTGGTACCATTACATAGTCACTAGGAGATGGCTGGTACCATTACATAGTCACTAGGAGATGGCTGGTACCATTACATAGTCACTAGGAGATGGCTGGTACCATTACATAGTCACTAGGAGATGGCTGGTACCATTACATAGTCACTAGGAGATGGGTCGTACCATTACATAGTCACTAGGAGATGGCTGGTACCATTACATAGTCACTAGGAGATGGCTGGTACCATTACATAGTCACTAGGAGATGGCTGGTACCATTACATAGTCACTAGGAGATGGCTGGTACCATTACATAGTCACTAGGAGATGGCTGGTACCATTACCTAGTCACTAGGAGATGGCTGGTACCATTACATATCACTAGGAGATGGATCGTACCATTACATAGTCACTAGGAGATGGCTGGTACCATTACATATCACTAGGAGATGGATCGTACCATTACATAGTCACTAGGAGATGGATCATACCATTACATATTCCCTAGGAGATGGCTGGTACCATTACATATCACTAGGAGATGGCTGGTGCCATTACATAGTCACTAGGAGATGGCTGGTACCATTACATATCACTAGGAGATGGCTGGTACCATTACATATCACTAGGAGATGGCTGGTACCATTACATATCACTAGGAGATGGATCGTACCATTACATATCACTAGGAGATGGATCATACCATTACATATCACTAGGAGATGGCTGGTACCATTACATAGTCACTAGGAGATGGATCATACCATTACATATCGCTAGGAGATGGCTGGTACCATTACATAGTCACTAGGAGATGGCTGGTACCATTACATAGTCACTAGGAGATGGCTGGTACCATTACATAGTCACTAGGAGATGGCTGGTACCATTACATAGTCACTAGGAGATGGATCATACCATTACATAGTCACTAGGAGATGGCTGGTACCATTACATATCACTAGGAGATGGATCATACCATTACATATCGCTAGGAGATGGCTGGTACCATTACATAGTCACTAGGAGATGGCTGGTACCATTACATAGTCACTAGGAGATGGCTGGTACCATTACATAGTCACTAGGAGATGGCTGATACCATTACATATCACTAGGAGATGGCTGGTACCATTACATAGTCACTAGGAGATGGCTGGTACCATTACATAGTCACTAGGAGATGGCTGGTACCATTACATAGTCACTAGGAGATGGCTGGTACCATTACATATCACTAGGAGATGGCTGGTACCATTACATAGTCACTAGGAGATGGATCGTACCATTACATATCACTAGGAGATGGCTGGTACCATTACATAGTCACTAGGAGATGGCTGGTACCATTACATATCACTAGGAGATGGCTGGTACCATTACATATCACTAGGAGATGGCTGGTACCATTACATATCACTAGGAGATGATCGTACCATTACATATCACTAGGAGATGGCTGGTACCATTACATATCACTAGGAGATGGATCGTACCATTACATATCACTAGGAGATGGATCGTACCATTACATAGTCACTAGGAGATGGATCGTACCATTACATATCACTAGGAGATGGCTGGTACCATTACACATCACTAGGAGATGGGTCGTACCATTACATAGTCACTAGGAGATGGATCATACCATTACATATCACTAGGAGATGGCTGGTACCATTACATATCACTAGGAGATGGCTGGTACCATTACATATCACTAGGAGATGGATCGTACCATTACATATCACTAGGAGATGGCTGGTACCATTACATATCACTAGGAGATGGATCATACCATTACATAGTCACTAGGAGATGGCTGGTACCATTACATATCACTAGGAGATGGATCGTACCATTACATAGTCACTAGGAGATGGATCGTACCATTACACAATCACTAGGAGATGGATCGTACCATTACATATCACTAGGAGATGGCTGGTACCATTACATAGTCACTAGGAGATGGATCATACCATTACATATCACTAGGAGATGGCTGGTACCATTACATATCACTAGGAGATGGATCGTACCATTACATATCACTAGGAGATGGCTGGTACCATTACATATCACTAGGAGATGGATCGTACCATTACATATCACTAGGAGATGGCTGGTACCATTACATATCACTAGGAGATGGATTGTACCATTACATATCACTAGGAGATGGATCGTACCATTACATATCACTAGGAGATGGATCGTACCATTACATATCACTAGGAGATGGATCGTACCATTACATATCACTAGGAGATGGATCGTACCATTACATAGTCACTAGGAGATGGATCGTACCATTACATAGTCACTAGGAGATGGCTGGTACCATTACATAGTCACTAGGAGATGGCTGGTACCATTACATAGTCACTAGGAGATGGCTGGTACCATTACATAGTCACTAGGAGATGGCTGGTACCATTACATAGTCACTAGGAGATGGCTGGTACCATTACATAGTCACTAGGAGATGGCTGGTACCATTACATAGTCACTAGGAGATGGCTGGTACCATTACATATCACTAGGAGATGGATCGTACCATTACATAGTCACTAGGAGATGGCTGGTACCATTACATATCACTAGGAGATGGATCGTACCATTACATAGTCACTAGGAGATGGATCATACCATTACATATTCCCTAGGAGATGGCTGGTACCATTACATAGTCACTAGGAGATGGCTGGTACCATTACATATCACTAGGAGATGGATCATACCATTACATATCACTAGGAGATGGATCGTACCATTACATAGTCACTAGGAGATGGCTGGTACCATTACATATCACTAGGAGATGGCTGGTACCATTACATATCACTAGGAGATGGCTGGTACCATTACATATCACTAGGAGATGGATCGTACCATTACATATCACTAGGAGATGGATCATACCATTACATATCACTAGGAGATGGCTGGTACCATTACATAGTCACTAGGAGATGGATCATACCATTACATATCGCTAGGAGATGGCTGGTACCATTACATAGTCACTAGGAGATGGCTGGTACCATTACATAGTCACTAGGAGATGGCTGGTACCATTACATAGTCACTAGGAGATGGATCGTACCATTACATAGTCACTAGGAGATGGATCATACCATTACATAGTCACTAGGAGATGGCTGGTACCATTACATATCACTAGGAGATGGATCATACCATTACATATCAATAGGAGATGGCTGGTACCATTACATAGTCACTAGGAGATGGATCATACCATTACATATCGCTAGGAGATGGCTGGTACCATTACATAGTCACTAGGAGATGGCTGGTACCATTACATAGTCATTAGGAGATGGCTGGTACCATTACATAGTCACTAGGAGATGGCTGATACCATTACATATCACTAGGAGATGGCTGGTACCATTACATAGTCACTAGGAGATGGCTGGTACCATTACATAGTCACTAGGAGATGGCTGGTACCATTACATAGTCACTAGGAGATGGCTGGTACCATTACATAGTCACTAGGAGATGGCTGGTACCATTACATAGTCACTAGGAGATGGATCGTACCATTATATATCACTAGGAGATGGCTGGTACCATTACATAGTCACTAGGAGATGGATCGTACCATTACATATCACTAGGAGATGGCTGGTACCATTACATAGTCACTAGGAGATGGATCATACCATTACATAGTCACTAGGAGATGGCTGGTACCATTACATATCACTAGGAGATGGCTGGTACCATTACATATCACTAGGAGATGGCTGGTACCATTACATAGTCACTAGGAGATGGCTGGTACCATTACATAGTCACTAGGAGATGGCTGGTACCATTACATATCACTAGGAGATGGCTGGTACCATTACATAGTCACTAGGAGATGGATCGTACCATTACATAGTCACTAGGAGATGGCTGGTACCATTACATATCACTAGGAGATGGCTGGTACCATTACATAGTCACTAGGAGATGGCTGGTACCATTACATATCACTAGGAGATGGCTGGTACCATTACATAGTCACTAGGAGATGGCTGGTACCATTACATATCACTAGGAGATGGATCATACCATTACATAGTCACTAGGAGATGGCTGGTACCATTACATATCACTAGGAGATGGATCGTACCATTACATATCACTAGGAGATGGATCATACCATTACATAGTCACTAGGAGATGGCTGGTACCATTACATATCACTAGGAGATGGATCATACCATTACATATCACTAGGAGATGGCTGGTACCATTACATAGTCACTAGGAGATGGCTGGTACCATTACATATCACTAGGAGATTGCTGGTACCATTACATATCACTAGGAGATGGCTGGTACCATTACATATCACTAGGAGATGGCTGGTACCATTACATATCACTAGGAGATGGATCGTACCATTACATAGTCACTAGGAGATGGATGGTACCATTACATAGTCACTAGGAGATGGCTGGTACCATTACATAGTCACTAGGAGATGGCTGGTACCATTACATATCACTAGGAGATGGCTGGTACCATTACATATCACTAGGAGATGGCTGGTACCATTACATAGTCACTAGGAGATGGATCATACCATTATATATCACTAGGAGATGGCTGGTACCATTACATAGTCACTAGGAGATGGCTGGTACCATTACATATCACTAGGAGATGGCTGGTACCATTACATATCACTAGGAGATGGCTGGTACCATTACATATCACTAGGAGATGGCTGGTACCATTACATATCACTAGGAGATGGATCGTACCATTACATATCACTAGGAGATGGCTGGTACCATTACATATCACTAGGAGATGGCTGGTACCATTACATATCACTAGGAGATGGCTGGTACCATTACATATCACTAGGAGATGGATCGTACCATTACATATCACTAGGAGATGGATGGTACCATTACATAGTCACTAGGAGATGGCTGGTACCATTACATAGTCACTAGGAGATGGCTGGTACCATTACATAGTCACTAGGAGATGGCTGGTACCATTACATAGTCACTAGGAGATGGCTGGTACCATTACATATCACTAGGAGATGGCTGGTACCATTACATAGTCACTAGGAGATGGCTGGTACCATTACATAGTCACTAGGAGATGGCTGGTACCATTACATATCACTAGGAGATGGCTGGTACCATTACATAGTCACTAGGAGATGGCTGGTACCATTACATATCACTAGGAGATGGCTGGTACCATTACATAGTCACTAGGAGATGGATCGTACCATTATATATCACTAGGAGATGGCTGGTACCATTACATAGTCACTAGGAGATGGCTGGTACCATTACATATCACTAGGAGATGGCTGGTACCATTACATATCACTAGGAGATGGCTGGTACCATTACATATCACTAGGAGATGATCGTACCATTACATATCACTAGGAGATGGCTGGTACCATTACATATCACTAGGAGATGGATCGTACCATTACATAGTCACTAGGAGATGGATCGTACCATTACATATCACTAGGAGATGGCTGGTACCATTACACATCACTAGGAGATGGGTCGTACCATTACATAGTCACTAGGAGATGGATCATACCATTACATATCACTAGGAGATGGCTGGTACCATTACATATCACTAGGAGATGGCTGGTACCATTACATATCACTAGGAGATGGCTGGTACCATTACATATCACTAGGAGATGGATCGTACCATTACATATCACTAGGAGATGGATCGTACCATTACATATCACTAGGAGATGGATCGTACCATTACATATCACTAGGAGATGGCTGGTACCATTACACAATCACTAGGAGATGGCTGGTACCATTACACAATCACTAGGAGATGGATCATACCATTACATAGTCACTAGGAGATGGCTGGTACCATTACACAATCACTAGGAGATGGATCGTACCATTACATAGTCACTAGGAGATGGATCGTACCATTACATAGTCACTAGGAGATGGATCGTACCATTACATAGTCACTAGGAGATGGATCGTACCATTACATATCACTAGGAGATGGATCGTACCATTACATATCACTAGGAGATGGATCGTACCATTACATAATCAGGCCCTGTAGTTGGTAGGGACCCCAGTAGATATGGACTTGTTTACACCAGCTGTCTAAGAAGGGAGGAGGCAGAGACCGAGGGTAAAGCTCACACACAGATTTTTGTGTCTTCAGCAGAAAGCAGCAGCTGAGAACTGGGGGAAGGAGACGTAATGTATAATAACAAATATGGAAGGAATTGTTAGTCTCACCATGGGCAGCAACATATGAAAAGTTATGTTTGAGCAGAATACCCCTTTACCCTTTGATTTTTGCTATACAGAGATACAAACTCTTTGTGTCCTCCAACTCTTAACAATGAGGGCAATTGCGGCTTATTTTTAAGAATAACCCCCCCTTTTCTTGCTGGACTTCTCTTTTAAGGACAGAGGTCTGAATCTGTGGCCGTTTTCACCCCCTCCTTGTGTGTGAGTGACGCTCTGAGCCACCAGCCCCTCGGCACAGACGGCCCCAGCATTGTCATCTGAAAGGCCAGCTATTAAAGCTTTGCGGCCTACCAGCTCTCCCTACATGAACCAGCAGCAGACGTGTGACTTGTGTTATTATACCCCAGGGTCGCATGTCCCACCTGATTAGGTTGGTGACGGCTCAGCAGACTTTCAACAATCTTTATTGACAAACAATGGACAGATAAACAAGCAGACATGCTAGTGTTCATGTATTGGTACGTTGGCATGAATATGTGGATTTGTGCATAAACTCAAACTTATCGGTTCAACTTCAGTCATCCCTAGAATAGTATATACTGGTGGTCTTACTAAGAGAGGGATTACCTACTGGGGGGCCTACCTGTAAAGAGAGGCGTAACTACTATATGGATGCACAGGGGGGGGGCACAAGGGGACCTAACTAACATATGGGAGCACAGCAGGACCTAATTACTATATGGGAGAACAGGGGTTGCCTAACTCCTATATGGATGCAGAGAGGGGGGGGGGGGAAGGGGACCTAACTAACTTATGGGAGCACAGGGGGACCTAACTACCATGTGGGAGCACAGGGGGACCTAATTACTATATGGATGCACAGAGAGGGGGCACAAGGGGACTTAACTAACATATGGGAGCACAGCAGGGCCTAATTACTATATGGGAGAACAGGGGTTGCCTAACTCCTATATGGATGCAGAGAGGGGGGGGGGAAGGGGACCTAACTAACTTATGGGAGCACAGGGGGACCTAATTACTGTATGGATGCACAGAGAGGGGGCACAAGGGAACCTATCTACCATGTGGGAGCACAGCAGGACCTAATTACTATATGGGAGCACAGCAGGGCCTAATTACTATATGGGAGCACAGCAGGACCTAATTACTATATGGGAGCACAGCAGGACCTAATTACTATATGGGAGCACAGCAGGGCCTAATTACTATATGGATGCATAGAGGGGGGGCACAAGGGGACTTAACTACTATGTAGGAGCACAGGGGGACCTAACTACTATATGGAAGGACAGGAGGGGGCACAAGGGGACCTAACTACTATAAGGGAGAACAGGGGGGCCTAACTACTATGTGGGAGCACACTACCTCCATGGTAGGTATTCTCTCTCCCCCTCATGTTTGGCATCTCCTCTGGTAGTCCCCCCCCCTCCATGTAGGCACCTTGTGTAATAATAAAAAAAGCAGAGCCCTGAGGGAGAGAGCGGCCTTATGTGGCCAGAGGTATATTGCTGCCCGAGGTCACAAAACTGATTGGAAGAGCGAGTTAGCGTCCGTGTCTTGGAGGATTCTGGGGGGTCCTATTCAGAGGGAGTGACAGTATCACTGGAATAGTAAGAGACAGAAGGTAGTATGGGCTCTGAGTTACTAGTACATCTTATTGTACTATGTGATAACTGGTTTTTATGTCTATTACAATGACAGGTGGTTGCTCGAATCGTGGAACTATTGGAATGTGCGTGCGATTCATACCCCAACACCTGGCAAACAAGTCCTGTCGTGTGACCTCCTTGTGCTATAGTGAAGATGGCTGTGAGGTCCTTGTCAGCTACTCCTCAGATTATATATATTTATTTGATCCAAATGATGACCAAGCAAAGGAGCTGAGGTTTCCATCAACTGGTCAGAAGCGAGAAGAGGTGAGTTTCATCAGAACTTATTTATGACATCGTGTGGGTTCCATTGGAGCTTATTACATAGTGTGGGTTCCATCAGAGCTTGTTTACCACATAGTGTGGGTTCCATTGGAGCTTGTTTATTACATGGTGTGGGTTCCATCAGAGCTTATTACATAGTGTGGATTCTATCAGAGCTTATTACATAGTGTGGGTTCCATTGGAGCTTATTACATAGTGTGGGTTCCATTGGAGCTTGTTTATTACATAGTGTGGGTTCCATTGGAGCTTATTAAATAGTGTGGGTTCCATCAGAGCTTATTACATAGTGTGGGTTCCATTGGAGCTTGTTTATTACATAGTGTGGGTTCCATTGGAGCTTGTTTATTACATAGTGTGGGTTCCATTGGAGCTTATTAAATAGTGTGGGTTCCATCAGAGCTTATTACATAGTGTGGGTTCCATTGGAGCTTGTTTATTACATAGTGTGGGTTCCATTGGAGCTTGTTTATTACATAGTGTGGGTTCCATTGGAGCTTATTACATAGTGTGGGTTCCATCAGAGCTTATTACATAGTGTGCGTTCCATTGGAGCTTATTACATAGTTTGGGTTCCATTGGAGCTTATTACATAGTGTGGGTTCCATTGGAGCTTATTACATAGTGTGGGTTCCATTGGAGCTTATTACATAGTGTGGGTTCCATTGGAGCTTATTATATAGTGTGGGTTCCATTGGAGCTTATTATATAGTGTGGGTTCCATTGGAGCTTATTACATAGTGTGGGTTCCATTGGAGCTTGTTTATTACATAGTGTGGGTTCCATTGGAGCTTGTTTATTACATAGTGTGGATTCCATCGGAGCTTATTACATAGTGTGGGTTCTATAAGAGCTTATTACATAGTGTGGGTTCTATCAGAGCTTATTACATAGTGTGGGTTCTATCAGAGCTTATTACATAGTGTGGGTTTCATTGGAGCTTGTTTATTACATAGTGTGGGTTCCATTGGAGCTTGTTTATTACATAGTGTGTGTTCCATTGGAGCTTGTTTATTACATAGTGTGGATTCCATCGGAGCTTATTACATAGTGTGGGTTCTATCAGAGCTTATTACATAGTGTGGGTTCCATTGGAACTTGTTTATTACATAGTGTGTGTTAAATCAGAGCTTATTACATCGTGTGGGTTACATTGGAGCTTGTTTATTACATATTATGGGTTCCATCAGAGCTTATTACATAGTGTGGGTTCCATCAGAGCTTATTACTTTGTCATAAATAAGCACTCATGGAACCCAGACTAAGTAATAAGCTCTGATGGAACCCATAATATGGGAGGGATGTAAGACGCCATTCTCTGCTATTCCTGATGGGGTCTGGGAGGGATGTAAGACGCCATTCTCTGCTATTCCTGATGGGGTCTGGGAGGGATGTAAGACGCCATTCTCTGCTATTCCTGATGGGGTCTGGGAGGGATGTAAGACGCCATTCTCTGCTATTCCTGATGGGGTCTGGGAGGGATGTAAGACGCCATTCTCTGCTATTCCTGATGGGGTCTGGGAGGGATGTAAGACGCCATTCTCTGCTATTCCTGATGGGGTCTGGGAGGGATGTAAGACGCCATTCTCTGCTATTCCTGATGACCTCTGGGAGGGATGTAAGACGCCATTCTCTGCTATTCCTGATGACCTCTGGGAGGGATGTAAGACGCCATTCTCTGCTATTCCTGATGGGGTCTGGGAGGGATGTAAGACGCCATTCTCTGCTATTCCTGATGACCTCTGGGAGGGATGTAAGACGCCATTCTCTGCTATTCCTGATGACCTCTGGGAGGGATGTAAGACGCCATTCTCTGCTATTCCTGATGGGGTCTGGGAGGGATGTAAGACGCCATTCTCTGCTATTCCTGATGGGGTCTGGGGGGGATGTAAGACGCCATTCTCTGCTATTCCTGATGACCTCTGGGAGGGATGTAAGACGCCATTCTCTGCTATTCCTGATGACCTCTGGGAGGGATGTAAGACGCCATTCTCTGCTATTCCTGATGACCTCTGGGAGGGATGTAAGACGCCATTCTCTGCTATTCCTGATGACCTCTGGGAGGGATGTAAGACGCCATTCTCTGCTATTCCTGATGGGGTCTGGGAGGGATGTAAGACGCCATTTTCTGCTATTCCTGATGGGGTCTGGGAGGGATGTAAGACGCCATTCTCTGCTATTCCTGATGGGGTCTGGGGGGGATGTAAGACGCCATTCTCTGCTATTCCTGATGGGGTCTGGGGGGGATGTAAGACGCCATTCTCTGCTATTCCTGATGGGGTCTGGGAGGGATGTAAGACGCCATTCTCTGCTATTCCTGATGGGGTCTGGGAGGGATGTAAGACGCCATTCTCTGCTATTCCTGATGGGGTCTGGGAGGGATGTAAGACGCCATTCTCTGCTATTCCTGATGGGGTCTGGGGGGGATGTAAGACGCCATTCTCTGCTATTCCTGATGGGGTCTGGGAGGGATGTAAGACGCCATTCTCTGCTATTCCTGATGGGGTCTGGGAGGGATGTAAGACGCCATTCTCTGCTATTCCTGATGACCTCTGGGAGGGATGTAAGACGCCATTCTCTGCTATTCCTGATGACCTCTGGGAGGGATGTAAGACGCCATTCTCTGCTATTCCTGATGGGGGCTGGGAGGGATGTAAGACGCCATTCTCTGCTATTCCTGATGGGGTCTGGGAGGGATGTAAGACGCCATTCTCTGCTATTCCTGATGGGGTCTGGGAGGGATGTAAGACGCCATTCTCTGCTATTCCTGATGGGGTCTGGGAGGGATGTAAGACGCCATTCTCTGCTATTCCTGATGGGGTCTGGGAGGGATGTAAGACGCCATTCTCTGCTATTCCTGATGGGGTCTGGGAGGGATGTAAGACGCCATTCTCTGCTATTCCTGATGACCTCTGGGAGGGATGTAAGACGCCATTCTCTGCTATTCCTGATGACCTCTGGGAGGGATGTAAGACGCCATTCTCTGCTATTCCTGATGGGGTCTGGGAGGGATGTAAGACGCCATTCTCTGCTATTCCTGATGGGGTCTGGGGGGGATGTAAGACGCCATTCTCTGCTATTCCTGATGGGGTCTGTGAGGGATGTAAGACGCCATTCTCTGCTATTCCTGATGGGGTCTGGGAGGGATGTAAGACGCCATTCTCTGCTATTCCTGATGACCTCTGGGAGGGATGTAAGACGCCATTCTCTGCTATTCCTGATGGGGTCTGGGGAGGGATGTAAGACGCCATTCTCTGCTATTCCTGATGGGGTCTGGGAGGGATGTAAGACGCCATTCTCTGCTATTCCTGATGGGGTCTGGGAGGGATGTAAGACGCCATTCTCTGCTATTCCTGATGACCTCTGGGAGGGATGTAAGACGCCATTCTCTGCTATTCCTGATGGGGTCTGGGAGGGATGTAAGACGCCATTCTCTGCTATTCCTGATGACCTCTGGGAGGGATGTAAGACGCCATTCTCTGCTATTCCTGATGGGGTCTGGGAGGGATGTAAGACGCCATTCTCTGCTATTCCTGATGGGGTCTGGGAGGGATGTAAGACGCCATTCTCTGCTATTCCTGATGGGGTCTGGGAGGGATGTAAGACGCCATTCTCTGCTATTCCTGATGGGGTCTGGGAGGGATGTAAGACGCCATTCTCTGCTATTCCTGATGGGGTCTGGGAGGGATGTAAGACGCCATTCTCTGCTATTCCTGATGGGGTCTGGGAGGGATGTAAGACGCCATTCTCTGCTATTCCTGATGGGGTCTGGGAGGGATGTAAGACGCCATTCTCTGCTATTCCTGATGGGGTCTGGGAGGGATGTAAGACGCCATTCTCTGCTATTCCTGATGGGGTCTGGGAGGGATGTAAGACGCCATTCTCTGCTATTCCTGATGGGGTCTGGGAGGGATGTAAGACGCCATTCTCTGCTATTCCTGATGGGGTCTGGGAGGGATGTAAGACGCCATTCTCTGCTATTCCTGATGGGGTCTGGGAGGGATGTAAGACGCCATTCTCTGCTATTCCTGATGGGGTCTGGGAGGGATGTAAGACGCCATTCTCTGCTATTCCTGATTACCTCTGGGAGGGATGTAAGACGCCATTCTCTGCTATTCCTGATGGGGTCTGGGAGGGATGTAAGACGCCATTCTCTGCTATTCCTGATGGGGTCTGGGAGGGATGTAAGACGCCATTCTCTGCTATTCCTGATGACCTCTGGGGGGGATGTAAGACGCCATTCTCTGCTATTCCTGATGGGGTCTGTAAGGGATGTAAGACGCCATTCTCTGCTATTCCTGATGGGGTCTGGGAGGGATGTAAGACGCCATTCTCTGCTATTCCTGATGACCTCTGGGAGGGATGTAAGACGCCATTCTCTGCTATTCCTGATGGGGTCTGGGAGGGATGTAAGACGCCATTCTCTGCTATTCCTGATGACCTCTGGGAGGGATGTAAGACGCCATTCTCTGCTATTCCTGATGGGGTCTGGGAGGGATGTAAGACGCCATTCTCTGCTATTCCTGATGGGGTCTGGGAGGGATGTAAGACGCCATTCTCTGCTATTCCTGATGGGGTCTGGGGGGGATGTAAGACGCCATTCTCTGCTATTCCTGATGGGGTCTGGGAGGGATGTAAGACGCCATTCTCTGCTATTCCTGATGACCTCTGGGAGGGATGTAAGACGCCATTCTCTGCTATTCCTGATGACCTCTGGGAGGGATGTAAGACGCCATTCTCTGCTATTCCTGATGACCTCTGGGAGGGATGTAAGACGCCATTCTCTGCTATTCCTGATGGGGTCTGGGAGGGATGTAAGACGCCATTCTCTGCTATTCCTGATGGGGTCTGGGGGGGATGTAAGACGCCATTCTCTGCTATTCCTGATGGGGTCTGGGAGGGATGTAAGACGCCATTCTCTGCTATTCCTGATGGGGTCTGGGAGGGATGTAAGACGCCATTCTCTGCTATTCCTGATGGGGTCTGGGAGGGATGTAAGACGCCATTCTCTGCTATTCCTGATGACCTCTGGGAGGGATGTAAGACGCCATTCTCTGCTATTCCTGATGGGGTCTGGGAGGGATGTAAGACGCCATTCTCTGCTATTCCTGATGGGGTCTGGGAGGGATGTAAGACGCCATTCTCTGCTATTCCTGATGGGGTCTGGGAGGGATGTAAGACGCCATTCTCTGCTATTCCTGATGACCTCTGGGAGGGATGTAAGACGCCATTCTCTGCTATTCCTGATGGGGTCTGGGAGGGATGTAAGACGCCATTCTCTGCTATTCCTGATGGGGTCTGGGAGGGATGTAAGACGCCATTCTCTGCTATTCCTGATGACCTCTGGGAGGGATGTAAGACGCCATTCTCTGCTATTCCTGATGGGGTCTGGGAGGGATGTAAGACGCCATTCTCTGCTATTCCTGATGGGGTCTGGGAGGGATGTAAGACGCCATTCTCTGCTATTCCTGATGGGGTCTGGGAGGGATGTAAGACGCCATTCTCTGCTATTCCTGATGGGGTCTGGGAGGGATGTAAGACGCCATTCTCTGCTATTCCTGATGACCTCTGGGAGGGATGTAAGACGCCATTCTCTGCTATTCCTGATGGGGTCTGGGAGGGATGTAAGACGCCATTCTCTGCTATTCCTGATGGGGTCTGGGGGGGATGTAAGACGCCATTCTCTGCTATTCCTGATGGGGTCTGGGAGGGATGTAAGACGCCATTCTCTGCTATTCCTGATGGGGTCTGGGAGGGATGTAAGACGCCATTCTCTGCTATTCCTGATGGGGTCTGGGAGGGATGTAAGACGCCATTCTCTGCTATTCCTGATGGGGTCTGGGAGGGATGTAAGACGCCATTCTCTGCTATTCCTGATGGGGTCTGGGAGGGATGTAAGACGCCATTCTCTGCTATTCCTGATGGGGTCTGGGAGGGATGTAAGACGCCATTCTCTGCTATTCCTGATGGGGTCTGGGAGGGATGTAAGACGCCATTCTCTGCTATTCCTGATGACCTCTGGGAGGGATGTAAGACGCCATTCTCTGCTATTCCTGATGGGGTCTGGGAGGGATGTAAGACGCCATTCTCTGCTATTCCTGATGGGGTCTGGGAGGGATGTAAGACGCCATTCTCTGCTATTCCTGATGGGGTCTGGGAGGGATGTAAGACGCCATTCTCTGCTATTCCTGATGACCTCTGGGAGGGATGTAAGACGCCATTCTCTGCTATTCCTGATGGGGTCTGGGAGGGATGTAAGACGCCATTCTCTGCTATTCCTGATGGGGTCTGGGAGGGATGTAAGACGCCATTCTCTGCTATTCCTGATGACCTCTGGGAGGGATGTAAGACGCCATTCTCTGCTATTCCTGATGGGGTCTGGGAGGGATGTAAGACGCCATTCTCTGCTATTCCTGATGGGGTCTGGGAGGGATGTAAGACGCCATTCTCTGCTATTCCTGATGGGGTCTGGGAGGGATGTAAGACGCCATTCTCTGCTATTCCTGATGGGGTCTGGGAGGGATGTAAGACGCCATTCTCTGCTATTCCTGATGGGGTCTGGGAGGGATGTAAGACGCCATTCTCTGCTATTCCTGATGGGGTCTGGGGGGGATGTAAGACGCCATTCTCTGCTATTCCTGATGGGGTCTGGGAGGGATGTAAGACGCCATTCTCTGCTATTCCTGATGACCTCTGGGAGGGATGTAAGACGCCATTCTCTGCTATTCCTGATGGGGTCTGGGAGGGATGTAAGACGCCATTCTCTGCTATTCCTGATGGGGTCTGGGAGGGATGTAAGACGCCATTCTCTGCTATTCCTGATGGGGTCTGGGAGGGATGTAAGACGCCATTCTCTGCTATTCCTGATGGGGTCTGGGAGGGATGTAAGACGCCATTCTCTGCTATTCCTGATGGGGTCTGGGAGGGATGTAAGACGCCATTCTCTGCTATTCCTGATGGGGTCTGGGAGGGATGTAAGACGCCATTCTCTGCTATTCCTGATGGGGTCTGGGAGGGATGTAAGACGCCATTCTCTGCTATTCCTGATGGGGTCTGGGAGGGATGTAAGACGCCATTCTCTGCTATTCCTGATGACCTCTGGGAGGGATGTAAGACGCCATTCTCTGCTATTCCTGATGGGGTCTGGGAGGGATGTAAGACGCCATTCTCTGCTATTCCTGATGGGGTCTGGGAGGGATGTAAGACGCCATTCTCTGCTATTCCTGATGGGGTCTGGGAGGGATGTAAGACGCCATTCTCTGCTATTCCTGATGGGGTCTGGGAGGGATGTAAGACGCCATTCTCTGCTATTCCTGATGACCTCTGGGAGGGATGTAAGACGCCATTCTCTGCTATTCCTGATGGGGTCTGGGAGGGATGTAAGACGCCATTCTCTGCTATTCCTGATGGGGTCTGGGGGGGATGTAAGACGCCATTCTCTGCTATTCCTGATGGGGTCTGGGAGGGATGTAAGACGCCATTCTCTGCTATTCCTGATGGGGTCTGGGAGGGATGTAAGACGCCATTCTCTGCTATTCCTGATGGGGTCTGGGAGGGATGTAAGACGCCATTCTCTGCTATTCCTGATGACCTCTGGGAGGGATGTAAGACGCCATTCTCTGCTATTCCTGATGGGGTCTGGGAGGGATGTAAGACGCCATTCTCTGCTATTCCTGATGGGGTCTGGGAGGGATGTAAGACGCCATTCTCTGCTATTCCTGATGGGGTCTGGGGGGGATGTAAGACGCCATTCTCTGCTATTCCTGATGGGGTCTGGGAGGGATGTAAGACGCCATTCTCTGCTATTCCTGATGGGGTCTGGGAGGGATGTAAGACGCCATTCTCTGCTATTCCTGATGACTTCAGAAATAAATTGTATGAATGATTGTGGAAAGGCATAGATGCCGTCCTTCAAGCTGATGGAAGTCACATAGAATTTTCTGTATGTCTGTAATAGCCGCACAACCTCTTCCACCAATGGGAGGAAACAGCTTTGTATCTAAAGGGGAAATATTGGTTGGATTCTCACATTACTTTCTGTGGGCGACAAAACTTTTCTGTTGCCAAAATCCGACCTTTCTGTGTCCTCGTAATGATGAATATTCCAGCAGTGTCGCATCCCAGAGGTTTCAGCTTTCATATCAGAATTCACCCATTGGTTGTAGAAATGACTAAGTCCGGTTATAAGCTTTGGTTTCCACAACAAGGAACTGTAGATGGTTTAGGCCGGGTAGATGGTATAGATGGGTATATATTGCATAGACTGTATAGTTAGTATAGACCGGGAAGATGGTATAGATGGCGTAGACTGTGTAGATGGCATGGATGGCATAATGCGTGAAGCAGGCGGAGGATACCTGCCACACTCATTGCACTATGGGAATATGAGTAATCTAAGAGAAGACTTTATTCCTTTAATCCCCTAAGAGAAGACTTTATTCCTTTAATCCCATCATGTTTCTTACTATTAAGGTACGACAGCCCCCCCTGAAGCGGCTCAGGTTACGAGGAGATTGGTCGGATACAGGACCCAGATCACGACCTGAAAGTGAACGGGAAAGAGACGGTAGGCGGAGATTTATGTAGGTTTTGTAGGTTTGTGCTGTTTGCTTCTGCTGATATGTTTGCCACTATATAGTAATCCTGTCTATGAAGGTTGGTTTGTATTTAGCAGAATTCCTGGCGGCTCAGAATGGCGTATCACCTGACGAGCGGAGGGGCGACTTAACCAGCCCCGTTATCCGTAGTGAATAGACTGCGGGTTATTTGGTTATAAGGGTAACTAGTCCCCTGTTTACACAGGAAGAAGCAAGATACTGAGGCCTGAAAAATTGCTGCAGTTTGCTGATATGATGGCCGATCACCGATCCTTATGCACAGAGCAGTTACCAGGCTATATAGACATTAAAGAGGAACACCCACAAAAAAAAAAATCACAGGCAGGGGGTGCAGGTGCTAATACAGAATTTATACTTCCCTTTCCCCATGCCCCCGTAGCACCGCTCTCTGCCAGATGTCAATTTGCCAGAAAGTGAGGCACTTAGCCAAGCACTTCTTCCTGCAGTAACCATAGGGGAGGGCTGAACACTCAAAAGACACAGTGCCCATTTATATCTGCAGGATGGGGACAGGGGTTGGAATATCCTTCAAGGTCATTACTGCTGTCTCATGGTTATTACATGAGCTCTTAATCTTCTTATAACCACAGAAGTCTCCACTTTCCTGAAATACGTGCTATGAATCTGGCCGTGCATAAATTTGGTCCCCTTTGAGTGTAGTCCACAATATAGAAGAGTGTAGTAGACCATGATAGTCCAGCACAGATGAAACCCCCACGAGGCTCTATCCTGATTATGGTTTACATGGAACAATAGAAGGGAAATTTTTTGGATCTGTGCTGGACTATACATAGGTGGACTTTACCTAGATGGACTGTTTGTGTGTGTGTGTGTGTGTGTGTGTATATGTATGGTGTATGCCGTGTGGTCTTAGACCTAGTCATCACCCCTGGTATTGTTGTCGCCCTCACCACCAACCCCATCTCCCCCCTTGCCCCCGACCTCCTTGTCTTTCCCCCCTTACTGCCGACCTCCTTGTGTTTGCACTTGTGATGCGTCCTTTGTGGTGCATCTTTCCTGTTGTGGTCCCCATGTGCGCTGGCTAGTGATAAGCGAGTACTAAAATGCTGGGGTGCTCGTTTCTCGAGACGAGTATTTCCCGATACTCGAGTGCTAGTTTTGAGTAACGAACCCCATTGAAGCCAATGGGAGACTCAAGCATTTTTTGAGGGGACTCAGGTTCGGTAGATGGAAGGTCGTGTGAAAACCTGTCAACCTCAGAAATTGATGGAAACACAACGGAAATGGACAGCAGGGGCAGCATGTATGCATGCCTCTGAGACTGCCTAATGGCACCATTATGCCTAATTCTGTGCAACAGCCCTGTTAAAACAGAGGTAGGCATAGGGACCACTGAAAAACTCAGCCTGACACAGCATGGCAGTGAGAACACAGGGAACCATTAAAACAGATGTAGCATATCATGAACCAGCCAAAAATTCAGCCTGACACAGCATGGCGGTGAGAACAGAGCGAACAAGGTAGAAGCGGTAGCCAGTCAGCCTTCCAAAAATTATACCAGACCTAGCATGGCATTGAGCTCACAGAGAATCCTTAAATGTGAGTGAGGAAGCAAGTGATCCCACCCAAAAATTATACCAGACACAGCATGGCATTGAGCACCCAGAGAACCATTACAAGTAAGTGAGGAAGAAAGTGAGCCTCCCTAAAATTAGGGCAGAAGCAGCATGGCCTTGAACATACAGATAGCCATCACAAGTAAGTGAGGCAGCAAGTGAGCCTCCCAAAAATTGGAGTGAGTCCAGGGGCTGGGATATGCAGTGGACATGAACCCGGGTGCTGACAGCTAACTGGCTAGGCCTGCTCTCACTCACCACTCACCATTAAGGGTACACTTGATGCCTCTCGACCGGGGGTGGTGAGGCCACAGCTACACAAAAAAATAAAATAAAACAGCTGGCTGGTTGGCAGGGGCGCGATCGGCGGGCCCCCGGCAACCAGTCCGGCTCCTCTGCAGCGTAGTGTGACGTCACAGCATGGCAGTGAGGACACAGAGAACCATTAGAAGTGAGTGAGAAAGCAATTGAGCCTCCCAATAATTAGGCCAGACCCTGCATGGGGGAAGAAGACTTGGCAGTTGGCTGAGAATTGTAGGAAGAGGGGGAGGAGGAGGAGGAGGAGAGGAGCAGGGCCGGTTTTAGACTAAATGTGGCCCTGGGCAACGTTGAAGGTGAAATATTGTAGCAGCAATTTAAGGTCCCCATACATTTGACTCTTTTGTTGCTGGTACCTGCTGCTTGTGGTAGGTTCGGCCATCAGTGTAAGGTGTATGGGGCTCTCTGGACAGTCCTCTGACAGATGATATCAGTGGACATAGGTTGGATGTTTATTTTCCATCAAGCCTAACCCCCTCTTTGTTCTCAGAGAGACAAGCCACCATCAGATCTGTCTGACTATGGCTTACCCCTCCTATAGAGGACACAGGAACACTCAGCTTTGATGTCTCATTAGTGATGTCTGTGCAGCCCTTGCTGTATATAATAAAGATATATACTACCTGATTACGTTCCCCGGTGTCCTCAGGTCTTGTCTGTGATATATACTACCTGATCATCAGCCAATGATTTTTGAACTTGCCAAAAGACAATGATTAGTTAATGACTGTTGTCTGTTGACTGTTGTCTATACACAGAGGGATATTGGCCGGATTAGGACAATTTTCGCTCGGTGTATTAGGGCCCTTAGTCACAGTCAGTCAGTTCAGAAGGTTACATGCCGAGACTGCCGCTATAGGCCAGGACCGACGCACATGTCAGGACCCCTGCTACAGGCCAGGACTGCTGTTAGTGTTGCAAACACAAAAATGATTTATATGCATTGTTTTAAAAAATAAAATAAAAAAATTACTATATCAGAACCAAATATTACCTCTATACCGTTATTGATGAAAACTTTACTATATATAGGCCAATATTACCGCCATAGAGAGACCACCGCATATTGACACCATATACAGACCAATATTAGCACCACACCATGACCGCCACATATTGACTCTATATATACACCATAGACTCTATATATACACCATATACAGACCAATATTTTTTTTTAAAGATATTTTATTAGTGGCTTATGTAATATTTGAACATACATATTGAAAATTCATGACATATTTAAAAAGAAAGTCGCTCACAGGCAACAAAGGATTGTATGTTTACAATATCATACAGATACTATGAGCCTTTGTAATAACCTTAAAAGACATATTATCATATACAATACAACGTAGTCTTACCAAAAACATAGGAAGAAAAACAGTAATTTATAATATCACCTTAAAACATGGTATAGATGTCAGATATTCAAATATGCTACCAATAGAATGGAGAGAATTGTCTGTAACAGAGAAAGGGAAAAGCGTAAGATATTCGGAGTGCTCCCAGAGTTCCCTTTGGGCGGCCATGCAATACCAATCAGTGTCCTTAAATTGATTAATGACAGAGTCTCTCTCTTCTATAGTAAAATCATGAATTAGAAATTGTGTCCATTTGGACATAAATGTTTTTGTTGATTTTTCTTTGGTGCGCAATACATCCAAAAGTTCCCAATGAAAGATCAGAGCGGAGATTACCTGAGAAATGTCTGGTAGAGTATCCAGTATCCAGGGTCTTAATAAACATTTCAGGGAAACTAATAGAGTTACATGAATTCCTTTAGAAGTAAGTAATTTAGGAGAGGGAGTAGTAGAGTCTATATCAATAAAATGAAACAGATAACTAAGAGGGAGAAGTGGTATGGCATGGCCCCAAGTGGACAGAAGATAGAGCCGCACAGACTCGCGTGCCGGCCCAGGCACAATGACACAAGTCTGCTTTAGGAAGGGAACATTTCGGGCGACTGTTTATGTGAGCAGTGTGGGAGTTGGAAAAAGGAATATTAAAGGCATATATAGCCTTGTGTATAAAGCGGAGATGTATTTCACGTAGAACCACATTGGGAGTGGCAGAATGCACTAGTTGAGATCCTCGCAATATTTGTTGGGTCAGATCCCCTGAAAAAATTACGGAGGACCATTTTTTGAATAAAATTTGTCTAGATAAATTCTTTTGAGAGCGTGATCTAAGTTCTCCATATGTATGTGATAAAGAATTATGAACCGGTAGTGTTGGGAATAGATTATCAAATTCTATATCACTTTCTGCTTCTGCTATGTCCCGCACTCTGGAAGTAAGAAATTCAATTATAGAATCGTATTGAGGTAAATTAAATGAAGACAATTTAAATCGTGTTCTGACGATATCCCATGATAAGAAAGTGTTGGAATTAGTATCCAGCAGATCCCCAACAGAAGAAACATGTGCAGTCAGGTGGGTAAAGTGGTGAATGCCACAGAGGAAATCTTTTCCATAGGCAAAAGGGTAAACCATATAATTTTCGTATCGCCTTCCATGGGGCAATGGTGTCTTTAAAGATAACACTTCTCTTAATTTCTGGGGGGAGTTCTGGTAATTTAGCATGTAGCAGGGTGGGTAAAGGCCAAGGTGCTGTTAAAGCTTTCTCAATTAAAATATTGGAGAAATATGACGTGTCCATAATCCAATCTTTAGCATGGCGAAAGAGAGCGGCTAAATTATATAATCTAATATCTGGGCATTGAGCGCCACCTTTAGGAGTAGGGAGACAGAGAGTGGAATGGGCAATACGAGGTCTCTTTGATTGCCAAATAAATTTAGTGAAATATGATTGGAGTAGGGAAACGTCAGAATGTTTGAGTAAAAGGGGTATTGTTTGCATTGGATATAACAGTTTTCCAAAACACATCATTTTGGGTACGGCCTAGAATCGACAATGGTAGAGATTCCCATCTCTGGAGATCCTGTTTTATTCTCTTAATTATAGGGCGATAGTTCAGGGAATATAGTGAGGAGGGAGTTCTGCCAATCTGGATTCCAAGATAAGTAATATAGGATTTAGCGATGGAGACCCCCGCAGGACCCGAAGTAGACCTCTTAAGTGGAGTTAGGTAAAGAAGTTGACTTTTATGTATATTGATTCTATACCCAGAGAAGGAACCAAAAAATTTTAAGGCATCTAATACTGCTGGAACATGTAGATCTGGGTTATCTAAATATATTAAAGTATCATCAGCAAAGCATGTAACTTGGATGATTTGGGAACCAATCTGTATGCCTGAGAAAAAGTCAGAAGAAATAAGATATCTAGCAAGAGGCTCCATCGCCAAATTGAACAATAGAGGGGATAGGGGGAAACCCTGTCTGGTACCTTTTTGTAAGGGAAAGCTATCTGAAAGGAAACCCGGGGTATGAATTCTAGCTTTCGGACATGTGTATATTGTGGAAATAAAATCTTTGAATTGACCTGTGATACCAAATTTTGTTAAGGTCATGTCCAGCCACTCCCAGCTGATATTATCAAAAGCCTTTTCGGCGTCAATTGCCAACAGACCTGGAGAGTGGCTGGAACGACCCCCAGATTGGACACCAGACCGGGCCGCTAGTACCGTTCTTATATTAGTGACACCAGAATGTCCTTTTATAAAGCCAACTTGATGGCTGCCTATTAGTGATGGTAGGATGTCTGCCAATCTATTGGTCATAATCTTTGCCAACAATTTTAGGTCTACATTTATTAAAGAGATTGGCCTGTACGAATTAGGAGATGTCGGATCCTTCCCCTGTTTGTGTAGTATTTTGATATATGCAGTATCTCCCGAGGGGAGCATGTGATGGTCAGTCAGAATAGTTTGGAAAGTAGAAAGAAGAGTGGTGGAGATGACAGAAGACATAGATTTATAAAATTCTGCACTATAGCCGTCAGGGCCTGGAGCTTTGTTATTTTTAAGTGTAGAGATAGTGGCAGTAATTTCCTCCAATGTGACTGGGGCGTTGAGAGCATCAAGAGAAGGGGTATCAAGAGAAGGTAGAGTTAATGACTCTAGAAAGTTCTTACCAGCAGCTAGATCAAGCCTATCTTTGGAATATAGTGAGCGGTAAAATTGTTGTAAAAGTTGTGATATGACTTTAGGATCTTTTTGTATATTACCCGCTGTATCTTTGAGAGCAGGGATATGTGTAGTAGGTCTACGCCCTTTAGCAAGGTTAGCTAACATTTTCCCTGATTTATTACCATAGCGGAATAAACGGGATATGTATTGATCTCTATATATAGCATTGAGTTTTTCCTGTGCAATTTGGAAAGCTTGTCTAGCTGCTGTCCATTTAGATGTATTGTCATCTGTAGGGGAAGACAGGAAAAGAGTGTATGTAGAGCGCAGATCTTGGGAAAGTTGGAGATAGTTTTTACGTGCTTCACGTTTCTGGGCAGCCACATAAGAAATGATTTGGCCCCTTAGAACGGCTTTTGCAGTCTCCCAGAAAAGTATTGGGGATTGTGTATGTTCAGCATTGTTAGAATAAAAGTCTGACCACCATTTTTTTAATAGTTTGATAAATGATTCATCATTAGCTAAATGAGAAGGAAATCTCCAAATAATATCGGATCCCTTCTGAAAAATGTCTCTTAATTGTAAACTAACAGGGGAGTGATCCGAAATGACTATATCATGAATTTCAGAGTCTTCTACTCTGCCAAGAGAGTCCGGTGACACTAAACAGTGGTCTATTCTTGACCAGGCCGTTTGGGAGTGAGAGTAAAAAGAGTATTCTCTACCATCTGGGTGTAGATGACGCCAAGAATCAGATAGGGAGGTAGAATTAAGGAAGTTGGATAAAATATTATCTGATGAAGTATATACAGTAGGGGTCTTATCTTCAGTTGTATTAGAACAGTATTTAGGTCTCCACCAACTATTTTAAGATTATTGTCATCTTGCAGAATGAGGTTTTCCAATTTTTTAAAAAAATCAGGTCTCTGAGTGTTGGGACCATAGACGTTATATATGCTATATTTGCCCGCTGGAGTGTCAATAAGAAGATGACATATCCTGCCTTCATCATCTTGATATTGAGATAATACCGTACAGGCTAAATTTTTATGTGTAAGAATAACGACCCCGCCTTTACGGTTAATAGCTGGTGAACCATAAACTGCACCCACCCAAAAACGTGAGTCTGAAATAATCCGATTCAGTTAAGGGTGCCTTCACACCTACCGTATCGCAGTAGAAAATCCGCTGCGGATCCGCAGCAGATCCGCAGCAGATTTAACTAAATGAATGAACACAGCATTAAATACGCACTGTCAAATCCGCTGCGGATCCGCAGCGGATTTTCTACTGCGATACGGTAGGTGTGAAGGCACCCTAATGGTGCGTTCACACCTACAGGATCCGCAGCGGATTTTCTACTGCGATACGGTAGGTGTGAAGGCACCCTAATGGTGCGTTCACACCTACAGGATCCGCAGCGGATTTTCTACTGCGATACGGTAGGTGTGAAGGCACCCTAATGGTGCGTTCACACCTACAGGATCCGCAGCGGATTTTCTACTGCGATACGGTAGGTGTGAAGGCACCCTAATGGTGCGTTCACACCTACAGGATCCGCAGCGGATTTTCTACTGCGATACGGTAGGTGTGAAGGCACCCTAAATGTGTTTCTTGCAATAATACTATATCGGCCCTAAGTCTCTTAAGGTGTTTCAGTATAGAAGTCCTCTTAGATGGGGAACGTAGTCCCTTAACATTCCAAGTGATTAATTTCATACAATATTAATAGAAGAGGAGGTGTTAAGAAGAGACCCTGGAAGCACAATAACATAGTGGGTAACCCTTTCAGGCAGAAAGAGAGGATAGCATGTAGCATATTCAGACAAACTAAAGGTGATATACCTAAGAATAAAACAGATAACAATATAACACACACCACCTATAAATAAACAATGCTGGACAGTGTTCTACATATATCAAAAAAATACTTTATTTATTACATACAACGAAAATTTATATTGTTTAAAAACATATATTAAAAAGGGAGCAGAAACCCATACAATACATGCATCAGATGGTATACAGGGCAGAGAAAAATAAATAGTACAATCGCTATATATTAAATCATTGATGGTTTATCAATTGACCCACAGAGGTATGAAAGAGCAAAAAAAATTTTTATAAGTGAGGAATAGAAATAATCCAAACAAAGTAAATAGGAAACAGTAAGGTAAACCTACATAAATGAAACTGCAAGTGCAGTCTAAAGTGCAACCAAGTGCAATACCATGTATAGTGTCTAAACCATACAGGTGTATGATCCAACCTCTGGGTATATGGTATATACTCCTGCCCAGTACCACCACTCACCCAACGCTGCGTTTCGCTGTGCAAGCTAACAATATAAACTAAGCGAATAAAGTGAGATGTGGACTTCACTATTTTCGTATTGTCCAATGTTCGGAGCATTCGCAAACTCCGCATTATGGAGAAGAAATAAAGAGAAAGAAATAACTGGTGGAGAGGTCACATCAACCTCCGCTCCACTAAATGAGTATATATTAAAATTAAAGACATACACATCCCTACCCTCCTGAGAAATGTGTGAGTTGTCACAGGGAAGCAAATAAATAAAATAAAAGGGAGAGCCAGTATATAATGATTAGTACTTAAAGAAGTTGTACTTAAACCTAAAACCATACAAGGTGGAATTATACAGATAAATAGATATACATGCACACACACACACATATACATATATACATACATATACATGCACACACACACACATATACATATATACACACATATACATACTTACACACAGACACACACACCACCAAATGCATTACTACCTAGACTAAAGAAAATATTAATGTAGTAACAAGGTGTCCCTAATATAGGATTTAGTCAACATATATAGGGCTAAATAGAGAAAAAATACTCAGTGTTAATGAGCAGCATAGCGTCCAACAGAATAGAGATGGCGTTCATAATCGTTCCATTTTTTCTAGCGTGTCAGTAGGACCATCCAAACGTCGTCTTTTGTGCTGGTCTTGGATAGGTGGAGTGAGACCCTTTACATCTTTAAGGGAAGAAATGGCTTCCTCAGGAGAACTGTAAAGAGGCTGAACCATCCGATTTGAAAACTTTCAGTATGGCAGGATAAAGAAGAGCAAATCGTATTTGATTTTTCACCATGTTGAGCAGATGTGTGCGAAAGCTTTACGTTTTTGAACCACTGCTACGGAGTAGTCATTAAACATGAGGATTTTGTGGCCACGAATTGCAACATCAACTGTAGATTTTTTAAAGCTTTGTAAAATGTTGTTTTTATCCTTATAATTCAGATACTTGACAATCACTTGTCTGGGTTTCTGTTCTTTTTATTTGCATCTTGCTTTCATTTGGCTGGTGGGGGTCCCACACGGTGCGCTCTTTCCACAGTCATGTGACCGGGGATACCCAAGGCTTGGGGAATTTCTAGAGAACATATAGCATGTAATTGCATGGCTGGAATGGATTCAGGGAAACCTATAATACGTAAATTGTTGCGCCTAGAGCGGTTCTCTAGATCATCAGTCTTGTTTGCAGTGAAGCTGTGACATTCATATTCTGTTGTAGTTTTATTTTTGTAGAATGTATTTCATCTTCTAGCAGGCTGACTCTCTCCTGAAGGTCAGTAATCTGTGAGGTGTGCCTTGCTATATCTCCCTGTATGGTTGCTGGGGAGGAAACTATAGTGGCCTCAAGAGAGGATTTTATGTCATTTAATATCATCTTGGACACTTGGATTGCCAGTGCCTTGTAAGACATATTTAGTCCTGGTATTATGGTGTGACAGAGGTCCGGCCCTGGGGTTTGTGAGGTGTTTCCTCTGTGTGTGCCTCAGCAGCAGCACCTGGTGTGGGCGCCATCTTAGGTGTCCCTGTGACAGAGCTGTGAGGTAAATGAAGGAGGGCTTATGGGGAGGTGTATAACTGCTTCCCCGCTTAATGAAGTGCTGCCTCCGACTCCTCGGCACTTAGAGAAGTCAGAGATGTGGTCCGGCAGGGCCGGTAATGTCAGGAGTCATAGCGGGGAGCGATATTATGAGCGGAGGGTGGAGGAGCTCACTCACACTGCTGCCATCCCATACGCCCCGGAACCGGAAGTCTATACAGACCAATATTACCGCCATAGAGTAACCACCACATAATGACTATATATACACTATATACAGACCAATATTACCCCCATACAGTGACCACCACCTAAGGACTGAATACCACCTTATTTTTTTCTCAATAAAATACACAGTATTACTTTAGTGACATCATCATACACTATACATAGGAGCTGCAGCCAATCACCGGCCTCAGTTACACTATACATAGGAGGAGCAGCCAATCACCGGCCTCAGTTACACTATACATAGGAGCAGCCAATCACCGGCCTCAGTTACACTATACATAGGAGGAGCAGCCAATCACCGGCCTCAGTTACACTATACATAGGAGCAGCCAATCACCGGCCTCAGTTACACTATACATAGGAGGAGCTGCAGCCAATCACCGGCCTCAGTTACACTATACATAGGAGGAGGAGCCAATCACCGGCCTCAGTTACACTATACATAGGAGGAGCAGCCAATCACCGGCCTCAGTTACACTATACATAGGAGCTGCAGCCAATCACCGGCCTCAGTTACACTATACATAGGAGGAGCAGCCAATCACCGGCCTCAGTTACACTATACATAGGAGGAGCCAATCACCGGCCTCAGTTACACTATACATAGGAGGAGCAGCCAATCACCGGCCTCAGTTACACTATACATAGGAGGAGCAGCCAATCACCGGCCTCAGTTACACTATACATAGGAGGAGCCAATCACCGGCCTCAGTTACACTATACATAGGAGCAGCCAATCACCGGCCTCAGTTACACTATACATAGGAGCTGCAGCCAATCAGCGGCCTCAGTTACACTATACATAGGAGGAGCCAATCACCGGCCTCAGTTACACTATACATAGGAGGAGCCAATCACCGGCCTCAGTTACACTATACATAGGAGGAGCAGCCAATCACCGGCCTCAGTTACACTATACATAGGAGCTGCAGCCAATCACCGGCCTCAGTTACACTATACATAGGAGGAGCCGATCACCGGCCTCAGTTACACTATACATAGGAGCTGCAGCCAATCACCGGCCTCAGTTACACTATACATAGGAGGAGCCAATCACCGGCCTCAGTTACACTATACATAGGAGGAGCAGCCAATCACCGGCCTCAGTTACACTATACATAGGAGCAGCCAATCACCGGCCTCAGTTACACTATACATAGGAGGAGCCAATCACCGGCCTCAGTTACACTATACATAGGAGGAGCCAATCACCGGCCTCAGTTACACTATACATAGGAGGAGCAGCCAATCGGCGGCCTCAGTTACACTATACATAGGAGCAGCCAATCACCGGCCTCAGTTACACTATACATAGGAGGAGCTGCAGCCAATCAGCGGCCTCAGTTACACTATACATAGGAGGAGCCAATCACCGGCCTCAGTTACACTATACATAGGAGGAGCCAATCACCGGCCTCAGTTACACTATACATAGGAGGAGCAGCCAATCACCGGCCTCAGTTACACTATACATAGGAGCTGCAGCCAATCACCGGCCTCAGTTACACTATACATAGGAGGAGCCAATCACCGGCCTCAGTTACACTATACATAGGAGCTGCAGCCAATCACCGGCCTCAGTTACACTATACATAGGAGCAGCCAATCACCGGCCTCAGTTACACTATACATAGGAGGAGCTGCCAATCACCAGCCTCAGTTACACTATTCATAGGAGCTGCAGCCAATCACCGGCCTCAGTTACACTATACATAGGAGGATGAGCCAATCACCGGCCTCAGTTACACTATACATAGGAGCAGCCAATCACCGGCCTCAGTTACACTATACATAGGAGGAGCTGCAGCCAATCACCGGCCTCAGTTACACTATACATAGGAGGAGCAGCCAATCACCGGCCTCAGTTACACTATACATAGGAGCAGCCAATCACCGGCCTCAGTTACACTATACATAGGAGGAGCCAATCACCGGCCTCAGTTACACTATACATAGGAGGAGCAGCCAATCACCGGCCTCAGTTACACTATACATAGGAGGAGCCAATCACCGGCCTCAGTTACACTATACATAGGAGGAGCCAATCACCGGCCTCAGTTACACTATACATAGGAGGAGCAGCCAATCGGCGGCCTCAGTTACACTATACATAGGAGGAGCTGCAGCCAATCAGCGGCCTCAGTTACACTATACATAGGAGGAGCCAATCACCGGCCTCAGTTACACTATACATAGGAGGAGCAGCCAATCACCGGCCTCAGTTACACTATACATAGGAGGAGCCAATCACCGGCCTCAGTTACACTATACATAGGAGGAGCCAATCACCGGCCTCAGTTACACTATACATAGGAGCTGCAGCCAATCACCGGCCTCAGTTACACTATACATAGGAGGAGCTGCAGCCAATCAGCGGCCTCAGTTACACTATACATAGGAGGAGGAGCCAATCACCGGCCTCAGTTACACTATACATAGGCAGAGCCAATCACCGGCCTCAGTTACACTATACATAGGAGGAGCCAATCACCGGCCTCAGTTACACTATACATAGGAGGAGCAGCCAATCACCGGCCTCAGTTACACTATACATAGGAGCAGCCAATCACCGGCCTCAGTTACACTATACATAGGAGGAGCAGCCAATCACCGGCCTCAGTTACACTATACATAGGAGCAGCCAATCACCGGCCTCAGTTACACTATACATAGGAGGAGCCAATCACCGGCCTCAGTTACACTATACATAGGAGGAGCCAATCACCGGCCTCAGTTACACTATACATAGGAGCTGCAGCCAATCACCGGCCTCAGTTACACTATACATAGGAGCTGCAGCCAATCACCGGCCTCAGTTACACTATACATAGGAGGAGCAGCCAATCACCGGCCTCAGTTACACTATACATAGGAGGAGCAGCCAATCACCGGCCTCAGTTACACTATACATAGGAGGAGCAGCCAATCACCGGCCTCAGTTACACTATACATAGGAGGAGCAGCAGCCAATCACCGGCCTCAGTTACACTATACATAGGAGGAGGAGCCAATCACCGACCTCAGTTACACTATACATAGGAGGAGCCAATCACCGGCCTCAGTTACACTATACATAGGAGCTGCAGCCAATCACCGGCCTCAGTTACACTATACATAGGAGGAGCAGCCAATCACCGGCCTCAGTTACACTATACATAGGAGGAGCCAATCACCGGCCTCAGTTACACTATACATAGGAGGAGCAGCCAATCACCGGCCTCAGTTACACTATACATAGGAGGAGCAGCCAATCACCGGCCTCAGTTACACTATACATAGGAGGAGCCAATCACCGGCCTCAGTTACACTATACATAGGAGGAGCCAATCACCGGCCTCAGTTACACTATACATAGGAGCTGCAGCCAATCAGCGGCCTCAGTTACACTATACATAGGAGGAGCAGCCAATCACCGGCCTCAGTTACACTATACATAGGAGGAGCTGCAGCCAATCACCGGCCTCAGTTACACTATACATAGGAGGAGCTGCAGCCAATCACCGGCCTCAGTTACACTATACATAGGAGGAGCCAATCACCGGCCTCAGTTACACTATACATAGGAGCTGCAGCCAATCACCGGCCTCAGTTACACTATACATAGGAGGAGCCAATCACCGGCCTCAGTTACACTATACATAGGAGCTGCAGCCAATCACCGGCCTCAGTTACACTATACATAGGAGGAGCAGCCAATCACCGGCCTCAGTTACACTATACATAGGAGGAGCTAATCACCGGCCTCAGTTACACTATACATAGGAGGAGCAGCCAATCACCGGCCTCAGTTACACTATACATAGGAGGAGCCAATCACCAGCCTCAGTTACACTATACATAGGAGGAGCCAATCACCAGCCTCAGTTACACTATACATAGGAGGAGGAGCCAATCACCGGCCTCAGTTACACTATACATAGGAGGAGCCAATCACCGGCCTCAGTTACACTATACATAGGAGGAGCCAATCACCGGCCTCAGTTACACTATACATAGGAGGAGGAGCCAATCACCGGCCTCAGTTACACTATACATAGGAGCAGCCAATCACCGGCCTCAGTTACACTATACATAGGAGGAGGAGCCAATCACCGGCCTCAGTTACACTATACATAGGAGGAGCCAATCACCGGCCTCAGTTACACTATACATAGGAGGAGCAGCCAATCACCGGCCTCAGTTACACTATACATAGGAGCTGCAGCCAATCACCGGCCTCAGTTACACTATACATAGGAGGAGCCAATCACCGGCCTCAGTTACACTATACATAGGAGCAGCCAATCACCGGCCTCAGTTACACTATACATAGGAGGAGCCAATCACCGGCCTCAGTTACACTATACATAGGAGGAGCAGCCAATCACCGGCCTCAGTTACACTATACATAGGAGGAGCCAATCACCGGCCTCAGTTACACTATACATAGGAGGAGCCAATCACCGGCCTCAGTTACACTATACATAGGAGGAGCAGCCAATCACCGGCCTCAGTTACACTATACATAGGAGCTGCAGCCAATCACCGGCCTCAGTTACACTATACATAGGAGGAGCCAATCACCGGCCTCAGTTACACTATACATAGGAGCTGCAGCCAATCACCGGCCTCAGTTACACTATACATAGGAGGAGCAGCCAATCACCGGCCTCAGTTACACTATACATAGGAGGAGGAGCCAATCACCGGCCTCAGTTACACTATACATAGGAGGAGGAGCCAATCACCGGCCTCAGTTACACTATACATAGGAGGAGCAGCCAATCACCAGCCTCAGTTACACTATACATAGGAGCAGCCAATCACCGGCCTCAGTTACACTATACATAGGAGGAGCCAATCACCGGCCTCAGTTACACTATACATAGGAGGAGCAGCCAATCACCGGCCTCAGTTACACTATACATAGGAGGAGCCAATCACCGGCCTCAGTTACACTATACATAGGAGGAGCCAATCACCGGCCTCAGTTACACTATACATAGGAGGAGCAGCCAATCACCGGCCTCAGTTACACTATACATAGGAGGAGCAGCCAATCACCGGCCTCAGTTACACTATACATAGGAGGAGCAGCCAATCACCGGCCTCAGTTACACTATACATAGGAGCTGCAGCCAATCACCGGCCTCAGTTACACTATACATAGGAGGAGCAGCCAATCACCGGCCTCAGTTACACTATACATTTGAGGAGCCAATCACCGGCCTCAGTTACACTATACATAGGAGCAGCCAATCACCGGCCTCAGTTACACTATACATAGGAGGAGCCAATCACCGGCCTCAGTTACACTATACATAGGAGGAGCAGCCAATCACCGGCCTCAGTTACACTATACATAGGAGGAGCAGCTAATCACCGGCCTCAGTTACACTATACATAGGAGGAGCCAATCACCGGCCTCAGTTACACTATACATAGGAGGAGCCAATCACCGGCCTCAGTTACACTATACATAGGAGGAGCCAATCACCGGCCTCAGTTACACTATACATAGGAGCTGCAGCCAATCACCGGCCTCAGTTACACTATACATAGGAGGAGCCAATCACCGGCCTCAGTTACACTATACATAGGAGGAGCAGCCAATCACCGGCCTCAGTTACACTATACATAGGAGGAGCCAATCACCGGCCTCAGTTACACTATACATAGGAGCTGCAGCCAATCACCGGCCTCAGTTACACTATACATAGGAGGAGCAGCCAATCACCGGCCTCAGTTACACTATACATAGGAGGAGCAGCCAATCACCGGCCTCAGTTACACTATACATAGGAGCTGCAGCCAATCACCGGCCTCAGTTACACTATACATAGGAGGAGCCAATCACCGGCCTCAGTTACACTATACATAGGAGGAGCAGCCAATCGGCGGCCTCAGTTACACTATACATAGGAGCAGCCAATCACCGGCCTCAGTTACACTATACATAGGAGGAGCTGCAGCCAATCAGCGGCCTCAGTTACACTATACATAGGAGGAGCCAATCACCGGCCTCAGTTACACTATACATAGGAGGAGCCAATCACCGGCCTCAGTTACACTATACATAGGAGGAGCAGCCAATCACCGGCCTCAGTTACACTATACATAGGAGCTGCAGCCAATCACCGGCCTCAGTTACACTATACATAGGAGGAGCCAATCACCGGCCTCAGTTACACTATACATAGGAGCTGCAGCCAATCACCGGCCTCAGTTACACTATACATAGGAGCAGCCAATCACCGGCCTCAGTTACACTATACATAGGAGGAGCTGCCAATCACCAGCCTCAGTTACACTATTCATAGGAGCTGCAGCCAATCACCGGCCTCAGTTACACTATACATAGGAGGAGGAGCCAATCACCGGCCTCAGTTACACTATACATAGGAGCTGCAGCCAATCACCGGCCTCAGTTACACTATACATAGGAGGAGCTGCAGCCAATCACCGGCCTCAGTTACACTATACATAGGAGGAGCAGCCAATCACCGGCCTCAGTTACACTATACATAGGAGCAGCCAATCACCGGCCTCAGTTACACTATACATAGGAGGAGCCAATCACCGGCCTCAGTTACACTATACATAGGAGGAGCAGCCAATCACCGGCCTCAGTTACACTATACATAGGAGGAGCCAATCACCGGCCTCAGTTACACTATACATAGGAGGAGCCAATCACCGGCCTCAGTTACACTATACATAGGAGGAGCCAATCACCGGCCTCAGTTACACTATACATAGGAGGAGCAGCCAATCACCGGCCTCAGTTACACTATACATAGGAGGAGCAGCCAATCGGCGGCCTCAGTTACACTATACATAGGAGGAGCTGCAGCCAATCAGCGGCCTCAGTTACACTATACATAGGAGGAGCCAATCACCGGCCTCAGTTACACTATACATAGGAGGAGCCAATCACCGGCCTCAGTTACACTATACATAGGAGCTGCAGCCAATCACCGGCCTCAGTTACACTATACATAGGAGGAGCTGCAGCCAATCAGCGGCCTCAGTTACACTATACATAGGAGGAGGAGCCAATCACCGGCCTCAGTTACACTATACATAGGCAGAGCCAATCACCGGCCTCAGTTACACTATACATAGGAGGAGCCAATCACCGGCCTCAGTTACACTATACATAGGAGGAGCAGCCAATCACCGGCCTCAGTTACACTATACATAGGAGCAGCCAATCACCGGCCTCAGTTACACTATACATAGGAGGAGCAGCCAATCACCGGCCTCAGTTACACTATACATAGGAGCAGCCAATCACCGGCCTCAGTTACACTATACATAGGAGGAGCCAATCACCGGCCTCAGTTACACTATACATAGGAGGAGCCAATCACCGGCCTCAGTTACACTATACATAGGAGCTGCAGCCAATCACCGGCCTCAGTTACACTATACATAGGAGGAGCAGCCAATCACCGGCCTCAGTTACACTATACATAGGAGGAGCAGCCAATCACCGGCCTCAGTTACACTATACATAGGAGCTGCCAATCACCGGCCTCAGTTACACTATACATAGGAGCTGCAGCCAATCACCGGCCTCAGTTACACTATACATAGGAGCCAATCACCGGCCTCAGTTACACTATACATAGGAGGAGGAGCCAATCACCGGCCTCAGTTACACTATACATAGGAGCTGCAGCCAATCACCGGCCTCAGTTACACTATACATAGGAGCAGCCAATCACCGGCCTCAGTTACACTATACATAGGAGGAGCCAATCACCGGCCTCAGTTACACTATACATAGGAGGAGCCAATCACCGGCCTCAGTTACACTATACATAGGAGGAGCAGCCAATCACCGGCCTCAGTTACACTATACATAGGAGGAGCAGCCAATCACCGGCCTCAGTTACACTATACATAGGAGCTGCAGCCAATCACCGGCCTCAGTTACACTATACATAGGAGGAGCCAATCACCGGCCTCAGTTACACTATACATAGGAGGAGCAGCCAATCACCGGCCTCAGTTACACTATACATAGGAGGAGCCAATCACCGGCCTCAGTTACACTATACATAGGAGCTGCAGCCAATCACCGGCCTCAGTTACACTATACATAGGAGGAGCAGCCAATCACCGGCCTCAGTTACACTATACATAGGAGGAGCAGCCAATCACCGGCCTCAGTTACACTATACATAGGAGGAGCAGCCAATCACCGGCCTCAGTTACACTATACATAGGAGGAGCCAATCACCGGCCTCAGTTACACTATACATAGGAGCTGCAGCCAATCACCGGCCTCAGTTACACTATACATAGGAGGAGCCAATCACCGGCCTCAGTTACACTATACATAGGAGGAGCCAATCACCGGCCTCAGTTACACTATACATAGGAGGAGCCAATCACCGGCCTCAGTTACACTATACATAGGAGGAGCAGCCAATCACCGGCCTCAGTTACACTATACATAGGAGCTGCAGCCAATCACCGGCCTCAGTTACACTATACATAGGAGGAGCCAATCACCGGCCTCAGTTACACTATACATAGGAGCTGCAGCCAATCACCGGCCT
>NC_091464.1:460000-472500 GCF_027789765.1 Dendropsophus ebraccatus | reverse complement strand
ACCTGACTACCGCTTCTTACCGAGGTTGACATCTGGCATTCCACAATGGCTCTGCGTTGCTGGTAAACCCTGGCTACCATCTGGAAGGTGGAATTCTACCGCATGGGTACATCGCACAGCAGTCTGTGAGCCGGCAGTTACAAGCTCCTTTGCACTGCCCTAAGGGTGGCAGCGTCCGTCACAGAGTCAGCCACATTGGGGTAGGTCTTCAGAAACCGCTGCACCACTAGGTTGAACACGTGGGCCAGGCATGGTACATGTGTGAGGCTGCCGAGTTGCAGAGCCGCCACCAGGTTTTGCCCGTTGTCTCACACAACCATGGCTGGTTTGAGGCTCTGTGGCGCGAGCCAAAAATCTGACTGCGCCGTGATGCCCTGCAACAGCTCCTGGGCCGTGTGCCTCTTGTCACTTAAGCTCGGCATTTTCGACACCGCCTGTTGGTGCTTACCCACCGCACTGCTGATACTACGAGATGGAGGCGACGTGCTCGTGGAGGGTAATGGAGAGGAGGAGGAGGAAGAAGAGGAGGAGAAAGAGGTGTACAAATCATGAGAGACCGCAACCGAGGTAGGCCCCGCAATCCTCGGGGTGGGCACCACATGAGCGGAACCAGGATCAGACTCTGTCCCAGCCTCCACCAAGTTGACCCAATGTGCCGTCAGGAAGATATAGTGTCCCTGCCCGCCAGCACTTGTCCACGTGTCCGTGGTTAGGTGGACCTCGTCGCTGACCGCGTTGGTCATGGCACGGATGATGTTATCTGACACGTGCTGGTGTAGGGCTGAGATGGCACACCGTGAAAAGTAGTGGCGGCTGGGAACAGAGTACCGAGGGACAGCCACCGCCATGAGGTTACTAAAAGCCTCTGTCTCTACCAGCCGATATGGCAGCATCTCCAAGCTCAGCAGTTTGCCTATGTGCACATTTAGAGCTTGTGCATGCGGGTGAGTGGCCGTGTATTTGTGCTTCTGTTCAAAGGTCTGCTGCATAGAGCGCATGCGCGCGGGGTTCATGGCGGACGCGTCCTGCTGAGCTCCGCAGTCCCGCCAGCCTCCGCAGCGCTAATTAAGCGAATATACGCTCCGGTCCGGCTCCTCTTCTCCCCAAACAGCTCGGTGACTGTCCGGGCTACAGGATAGCGACGAGGATGGGCAAGAACAGCAAGGGCACCGGCCACATTGCAGCTCCCCATGTCACTGCGCAGCAACGGCCCTCCTCGCAGCAGACTCGGTCCGGCGCTATCTTGCCTCAGCGTGCGGCCTCACAGGCTTCCCCCAGGAGCGACACGGGGCGGCGGGCTTCTCCCAGGAAGGAGGTAATAACTGCCCAGTCCCCCATGGCGTCCACCCGCGCCAGATCACCCAGCCCCTCCTCTGACATCTTTGGGGACCAGGATACACAGGGCTCGTCCCTGGATAAAGTAATGGCGGACATAGCCCTCAGTCAGTCAAGTTCTGACTTGGCACCCAGCCAGCACAGCCCGGACAGACATGAAATGGAGGGAGGTGACATGGAGGATAGAAACTCTGCACACATGATGCACTATTCTCCTGATAAAGTTCTCCTGTCCAGATTTTCATTACTTTTACAACAAGAATTGGGGAAAGCCTGTTCCAGGATTACTGCTGACTTGAAATCTGACTTTCAGGAAGTGGGGGTGAGGTTAGAGGCGATGGAATCTAAAATAGATGCTACTGTGAACACAGTTAACCAACACTCTTCCTGCATGGGGGAGCTATATGGTCAACTTGATGTAGCACGCGCAAAAATAGAAGACCTTGAAAATAGGTCACGCCGTGAAAATTTCCGTATTAGAGGCCTATCTGAGAGTGTCATGGACCTAGAGGAAGCGGTTAAAGAACTGTTTCATCTTCTTATTCCTGATCTCCCGGACCGCTACTATGACCTAGATAGGGTTCATCGGGCTCTGACGGCGCCCAGGGCTGACGGCCTTCCAAGAGATGTTGTGGTTAAGCCTCACTACTTTATGGCAAAGGAAAAATTGCTGAGAACTGCTCGAGATAATCCTGAGTTGATGCTCCGCGACATGCCCATCCAGATATATGCGGATCTGGCTCCCAGTACGATCCAAAAGCGACGCACGTTGAAGCCTTTGCTACAAATTCTGCAAAGGAAAGAGATTCGCTATAGGTGGGCCTTCCCCTTCCGTTTGGTCTTCACGTACAAGAATAGACCTCATAGCTTCACATCACTGCCAGAGGGAGAGTCGATCTTCATCTCTTTGGGGTTACTGACAAAAGACTCTAACAGCTCTCCGCCAAGATCTTTGTTGGATTCCGATTGGAGGCAGAAACCGCCCCTTTCTCCGCTGTGGAAAGGGGGTTCAAGATCGCGGCCTAAGTGATGGCCTAATTGATGTTTGATCATGTCCTGTCCTTGGACTTTGGTGTGAATAGGCGCTGGACTGTCACCGTTTCTATAGTACCCTTGCTTATTCAGTAATGTTTCTTTGATTTATGTTACTGTTTTGGCTTCATGTAGGGAGCCTGACCCATGATAGGCTGCCGTGGACTGATAGGGTTTTGCCCTTGTGCTCTCCCTGACCTCCTGAGCTTGCTCCTCTAATTATGGGAGGGCAATCTCTTAAGGTCCTGTTTTGGGGACCTTGGTCCCTTGTAGATTTTCTCTTAACTTCTTCTTTTCTGTTCCCTTCCTTCTCTTTTCCCTCTTGTTTGTCCCTCTGTCCCTCGCTCCCCCTTGGCTTGATGATTAGAGTGTTCAGAAACATACATAATGGCGTCCCATAGGTCTGACCTCAAGGTTGTTACACACAATGTCCAGGGTTTGAATAGTCCAACTAAAAGGAAAAAAGCTTTTCAGTTATATCGTTCTATGAAGGCTGATGTTGTTTTTTTGCAAGAACTTCATTTCTCCACGCATTCTGTACCAAAATTCATGCATAACCATTATCCTGTGTTTTTTTTAGCTTTGGCGGACGAAAAGAAGAAAGGAGTAGGCATCTTCTTCTCCAGATCGGTTGATTTTACGCTATCCAATTCTTATAGCGACCCTGACGGACGTTACCTGTTGCGGACGGGTACTCTGCAAGGCTCCCCAGTCTCCTTTTTATCCTACTATGCACCCAATACGGGACAGGTACAATTTTTCCAAAACATGTTTAAACTACTAGCACCCCACCTCGAGGGGCGCCTGATTTTTGCTGGTGACTCCAATTTGGCTTTGGACGCTTCTCTAGACAGAAAACCTGGAGAACTGTCCAAGTCCAGAGCCCCATCCAAGCAGGGCCTTCTACTGGCCAAATTGTTTCACACTTACAATTTGATTGATGCCTGGCGGGCAGCGAACCCTACTACCAAAGATTATTCCTATTTCTCTGTAGCTCATTCCTCCTTCTCTCGTATAGACCATGTTCTTCTCTCTTCACAACTCTCCTTTAATCTCTCTAAGGCTAGTATTTCCCCTATACCATGGTCTGATCATGACCCGGTTGGTGCTAGATTCTTTCTGGATTACCCCCGCTTTTCTACCTTGGAGATTAAATGAGACCTTACTGACCAATCCTGTAGCTTGCGCTGAGGTCCTTTCAGGTCTTCAAGATTTCTTTGCTGTTAATTTACCTGATGAGACCTCGCCTGCGATTAATTGGGAGGCCCATAAGGCCACGATTAGGGGTACCCTAATTAAATTAGCTTCTAGACTCAAAAAGGAGAGGGATGCTACTCTACGGTCAAAAACTATAGAATACAAGCGGCTGTGCACCCTCCATAAGAGGAACCCGAGCCCTGGGCTGGTATTCAGCTCAGTCCTCGCTACTTCAACTTTAGATATTTGTCTGACCTCGGTGGCAGAGCGAAGCCTGCGGTGGACGCAGTATAGATTCTTTAGTCCGGGTGATAAGCCTGGGTCTCTCTTAGCTAAACGTTTGTCTCCAAAGTTTCGACATACGGCTATCCCCACTGTGAGGCTCCCTAATGGGACGGTTTCACAGCATCCCCCCTCAGTCTTAGAGGCCTTTCATAGATTTTATTCTAAACTTTATAAACGGGAGGGTGAGTTTCAAAAACCAATGGCGCAATCCTTATTCGCAGACTTGGATTTGCCTACTTTAGCAGCAGCACACAAAGACTTAATGGATGATCCCGTTTCGCTGGAAGAGGTAAAGAGCGCCATTAAAGGGCTTAAACATGGTTCCGCACCAGGGCCTGATGGCTTCTCCAGCTTTTATTATAAAAAATTTGTGGACATTCTAGCCCCACATTTAGTTTTATTGTTTAACTCTTTGAGAGAGGGATCTGAACTCTGTTCTGACTCACTTAAGGCTTATATCTCGGTAATCCCCAAGCCCGATAAAAATCATCTCCTTTGTGAAAATTATAGGCCTATATCTCTTATTAATGTCGACATAAAAATCCTTACTAAAATTATGGCCACGCGCATTAACTCCTTTATAGAGCAATATATTCACATAGATCAAGTGGGTTTTGTCCCTAATAGACAGTCAGCGGATCAAACAAGGAGGGTGATAGACCTTGAATCCTTGGTGCACTCGCAGTGGGCTCCGACCTCCTCCAAACAAGCTTTGTGTTTGTCGTTAGACTTGCATAAAGCTTTTGACTCCCTTGATTGGGAATATTTGTTCAATATTCTAGATAAATGGGGCTTCGGTCCTAATTTTTTAACTCTCTTGCGAGGCCTGTACTCTCACCCTACAGCTCGGGTAAACATTAAGGGTCACATGTCTCCTGCTATAGGGGTAGAACGTGGAACTAGACAAGGATGTCCTCTGTCCCCCATTCTATTTATTCTTGCAATAGAACCCTTAGCGCGTCTGATTAGGGCACATGGGAGCATTAAAGGAATAGAGGTGAATGGTGAACAACATAAGTGTGCGCTTTATGCAGATGATATCCTGTTACTACTCACTTCCCCCTTGACCTCTCTTACGAATGTCTATAGCCTACTAGATAAGTTTGCTAGAGTGTCGGGTTTGGGAATTAACCATAGTAAGTTGGAAATATTGAATTTAAATATCCCCCACGCGGCCGCTAAATTGATCCAGTTAAATTTTGAGATGCGTTGGAGAGAAGATAAGCTAAGATGTCTGGGAATCACCCTTACGTCTTCTCTTTTCTCCCTCTTCTCTTCAAACTTTATCCCTCTTAAGAAGAAACTGAATGAGGATCTGAAACTTTGGTCCACTCTTAACCTTACCTGGTTGGGCCTCATTGCGGCAGTTAAAATGACCCTACTTCCGAAATTATTATACTTATTTCGTACGGTCCCCATTGATATCCCACTTCCCTTTCTCCGGGGTCTACAGAGGGAGATTTTGGCTTTTATATGGGGTCCTCGTCGTTGTTGCGTGCCTCAACGGACACTGTACTCCAGCCGGACTAATGGAGGCCTTGGTCTGCCTAATATAATTAAATATTACTACGCTGCCCGCCTGGCCCCAATCGTTTCTTTACATCGTACCACTGCCCATCCCGGCTGGGTTCCCATTGAACAATCTGCTTGCCCGGCCTTCCCGCTGGATCTGTTGCCGTGGCTTCCTATGAAAAAACGTCCACCGATCTTATGCCCACTCCTTTCTTCTATGCTGTCCCTGTGGGATCGGCTTAATCGTTCTTTTGCTTTGGGATCGGAGCACACTCCGGCTGCTCCCCTTTTTGCCAACCCTGCATTTGCCCCAGGCGTTCGCGTCTCTGTCTTTAAATGGTGGTCTGACAAGGGTTTATACAGGATTGGCAACTTTTTTTTTATAGACAAGGCATTCGCCCTAGAGATTTTTTTGTTACAATTCATAAATTGCCTGAAGCTGAACACTTTTTAGATATAACCAGATTGTTCATTTTCTCACTGCTTGGAAAGATAGATGTGTGGATGTAACTGTGACTACGTTTTTTGAAGGTTTATGTATAAATTCCCCGTCAGGGAAGCATGTTTTATCACTGTTGTATGCCCATTTCACCACACCTTCAGATAAGTTGAGTTACATGGTGCAGTGGGAAAGGGATTTGGCTCTTTCCTACTCCACCCGGGAATGGCAGGATATAGCATCCAATACTGCTAAAATCTCAATTAACATGGCTTTGGTGGAAGCCAATTATAAAGTTCTTCTCCGCTGGTATTTGGTCCCGGCTCGTATTGCTAAAATGGTTCCTAACTACTAACCGCTCTGTTTTAGACAATGTGGTGGAGTTGGTACCATGAGCCACATTTGGTGGGACTGCCCAAAGGTAAAACGGTTTTGGAGACGAATTTTTAATTTATTATTCTCATTGACACAGTGCAATGTGCGCATGTATCCTTCTGTTGCCTTGCTGAATGTGAGGGTCCCGGGGGCGTCCAAGGCCGTACAACAGTTTGCCTCATTTCTGTTTCTGGCGGCAAAGATAGCGATTGCCACCTCCTGGAAAAAAGGGGCGGTACCCCTGGAATTGGTGAGAGTTAAACTCAACTGGATTATGGTCAATGACCGGCTGCATGCTCTTCTTCACGATAGGGAAGAAAAATTCCTAAAGGTCTGGCAGCCCTGGATTTCTTATATATCCTCCTCTACGTAGGGTTGTTGGCCTTGTACGCCCCTGCGGTTGTACGGGCTTGGGTGGTGCGAGGGCCATACACTACCTCCTTTCCCCCTCTTCCCTTCCCCTCTTCCCCTTATTCCCTTTCCTGTTTTTCCTGGTTTGTCTTGTCTGACTCTTCTTTTTCTCTCTTTTCTGTTTCTCTCTTATTGCTTCCTCGGCCCCGGTCCCACCGGACGCTGGAACCCGGGGTCTTTGTTTAGTTGAATTTAGCAGACGACATTTCGGTCTGCCCAGTAGTTTTAACATCGGACTATGGTTAAAAATGATGTGATGTTAGTTACACCCTTTTCTGCTGTCAATGATAGCTTCCACTTTAAACTGTTGGATTTATTTTATTTGATGTATGGTCATACATTGCCGATTGTGGGCTTCTTTGTACACTTGATGCTCTTTCATTTGCAATTGTTTGCGGAACAAAACAAAAAACGTAATAAAACTTTTTGGAAAGTTCAAAGGTCTGCTGCAGGGACAGTTGAACGCTGCGCTTGGACACCTTGCTGGAGGGTGTGGAGCATAGTGGAGGTGAAGGGATGCGTGTAGGGTGGGAGGCGCTCGTGCCTGGGGCCTGGGTGGGGGGACTGACAGAGCCAGGGGAGGAGCAGGGGTGCGACTGGCAGTAAGTGAACGGCTTTGGTTCCACTGAGTGGGGTGTTAAGCACTCATATGCCTGCGCATGCTGGTAGTGGTTAGGCTGGTAGTGGTGGCTCCCCTGCTGATCCTGGCGTGGCACACGTTGCACACTACAGTCCGTCGGTCATCCGCACTTTCTTCCTCCAGACTTGGGAACATCTAGGCCTGGCCACGGGAGTTTGACTCTGTGAAATAGTTGCTGATCTACTCGCTCTGCCCCTGCCTCTCCCTCTGCCCACCCCTCTTCCTCTACCAACCGGTCCTGCGGGTGAACTTGCCCCCCCCTCAGAAGCACGGTCTTCACTAGGCTTATCCACCCAGCTCGGGTCAGTCACCTCGTCCTCATCCACCAGCTACTCACTCTCCTCCTCACTTAGAGTTTCATCCATGAAAACAACCTCACTGTCTGACAACCGGGTCTCATCATCATCATCATCAGACACCTCTTCCAACCCCGCTTACAAGTCCCCACTCTCATCACCCACCGACTGCCTGAGCTGCATAGTTTGGGCATCAGGACAGATCGACTGCATCGGTTGCTTTGACTCAGGGAAGGGTCCAGAAAAGAGTTCCTGGGAGCATGGTGGTGGTGGTGGATGGAGGGGCCAGGCTGTGGGGAAGGAGGCGGAGCTAATGGAGCAAGGGTTCCACTCCCTTGGGTAGTGTGGGTGGACTGCGTAGAAGACTGGGTGGTGGAGAAGTTACTGGACACATTATCCGCTATCCACGTCAGCACCTGTTCACACTGCTGCGGTTTCAATATCGGTCTACCCTGAGACCCCGTAAGTTGGGTGAAGAAGCTAGGGAGTGGACGTCTGCGGTGTGCCACTGCTACCTCCTCAATGGGTGCTGCTGTGTCACCCTGCCCAGAACCGCGACCTCTGCCCACTGCATCGCTTGGAACCCCACGTCCTCGACCCTTACCCCTGGGGGTCACCATTTTATGGACACTGCACAGTATGGAGCTTAGATAGACCTTGCGTATGAAATACAGAAATCAGGAAAAATACTTGTGCTCCCACTAGTTTTGTGGGGGGCTATACGGTGCAATCTGGTATTGGCATGAACTATACACACTATGACGCCCCCTTCAAAATCAGCAGTGAAATAGTTGTATGCAGGTGTACTAGAAATCCCAGCAATACTGTGTAATATAGCTGCACCACCAGCCCTAAAATCATAAAGGAGTACACTGAGCACTTCTTAGGGGTGTGTATACAACACCTAACGTCCCCTTTCTGCCAGCAGCCGGTCACCACAGTGTGCTGGTTAAATCGCAGTAGCAGCACTGCAAGTCCCAGCCAGCAGTCTGTAGTAATAGTAATAATAAAAGCTTTTAAGCCCTGAAAAGGTCTGTGTGTTTGTATTGCTGGTATATACCCTGGCTACTGGAAGGCTATATCCTACACTGACACTCTCCCTGACCAGCAGCAGCTCTGTCCCTGATCTCTCACAGCATGCGTCTGAAGCCAGCACTGTCGGCGCCCAGTTTTATATGGCAGGGTCATCTGATCTGGCCAACCAATCGCTGCTATCGACATGTATAAGTCCCATGTCATCGCAGGATGTACCAGAGATTTTCCTGCATGTTTATTGGCTGAGAAATAGCGCCCAAACTTACAGGAAACGAATGATGAGATTTTCTCGAGTATCGCGAGATGCTCGTCCGAGTAACGAGAACCATCGAGTACCCTAATACTCCATCGAGGACCAAGCTCGGACCAGCACGTTCGCTTATCACTAGCGCTGGCACATCCTCACCCTCCAACACAAGTGGTTGGGCATCAGTGCACTCAGTGTCTTTGCAACTGGGGCAGGGGTTCATCGCCATAGTGCAATAGCGACCTCTCCGTGACTCGTGTGCTCTATGCCTTCAGCAATGGAGGGGTGACGGGAAGACAAAGCCCTGTAACTGGAGGCGCTCTGTGCCATGAAATCTGCTAAGGCCTTAGCTTGGTCTTGCCTCACCATCCGAAGAGTATTGGGGCCTACTAAATGATGCTGCAAGGCCTGGCACCTGTTTGCACCAGAGTTAGATTTTACATTTGGGTGTGGAGCAGACACAGGTATAGCAGCTGTACATCTCCCTTTAAGCTCCAGCTCAATCAGGGCCACATCCCTTATTTGATGTGCTCTTCATTTTTGGTTTCCTTTTTAAAAATTAATAGTTTCCAGTTCATCTTTTGTTACAATTTTAAGTACTTTTCCTACCTAGTTGTTACCTGTTGTTTTCCATTTCTTCTAACATCCATTTTACCCCATAATTCCGATCCCCATTGATTTCAGTGGGGTTCGGGTTCAAATCTGGGGCATTGAAATTGCCATGGGTCAGCTTATCAATATTCTGCTGCCAGATACGGTTTTACAACAGGACTAAAGATCTCACCTGAGAGGTGCTTCACAAGGTTAACTTCACCCAGGAGAGCTGTGGACAGAATGTAGGGACACACTAAGGGACAGGGCAGGAGTGATTTCATAGCTACTCAGCTTGTACTACTTCCCTCACACTGCCCTCAATCTGTCCCTGATACCTAATCAACCTTCTATATCCCTGCCTCTCTGTGTGTATGTGTTCAGTTCTCTGTACAGGAGCGAACTGGATGGCTTCCATCACACACCCAGGCTTTTATTGTAGAATAATATAAAATGTGCGGCTGCCATCTTGGACTGAATTCGTATGAACTTTGCAGAAAGTTTGGTTCAGTCACAAACATTTTTCATTATTCGTAACCAACCTCGGTTCGGAAAGTTTGCACATTTGGAATCTTTTCTCAGTTTACTTTCGCTCTGGACTTTACCTTGGGGCTTAGTTTAGGGCTTTAGCTTTTAGCATGGGGATTTAGTTTGGGGCTTTAGCTTAAGGCTGACTCCATTGGAGGATGTTACATTTAAAGGAGAAGTCCGGTGAAAATTTTTATTAAAGTATTGTATTGCCCCCCCACCCACAAAAAAAAAAAAAAGAAAAGTTATACAAATCCCCAATATACATTTATTATGGGAAATACTAATAAAGTGCTTATTTCTCTGCACTTACATCAAGGCTTCACTTCCTGGATAACATAGGGATGTCACTTCCTGGATAACATAGGGATGTCACTTCCTGGATAACATGGGGATGTCCCTTCCTGGATAACATGGGGATGTCCCTTCCTGGATAACATGGGGATGTCACTTCCTGGATAACACGGTGATGTCACTTCCTGGATAACACGAGGATGTCACTTCCTGGATAACACGAGGATGTCACTTCCTGGATAACACGAGGATGTCACTTCCTGGATAACATGGGGATGTCACTTCCTGGATAACATGGGGATGTCACTTCCTGGATAACATGGGGATGTCACTTCCTGGATAACACGGTGATGTCCCTTCCTGGATAACACGGTGATGTCCCTTCCTGGATAACACGGTGATGTCACTTCCTGGATAACATGGGGATGTCACTTCCTGGATAACACGGGGATGTCCCTTCCTGGATAACATGGGGATGTCACTTCCTGGATAACACGGTGATGTCACTTCCTGGATAACACGGGATGTCACTTCCTGGATAACATGGGGATGTCACTTCCTGGATAACATGGTGATGTCCCTTCCTGGATAACACGGTGATGTCCCTTCCTGGATAACACGGTGATGTCACTTCCTGGATAACACGGGGATGTCCCTTCCTGGATAACATGGGGATGTCACTTCCTGGATAACACGGTGATGTCACTTCCTGGGTAACACGGTGATGTCACTTCCTGGGTAACACGGGGATGTCACTTCCTGGATAATATGGTGAGGTCACTTCCTGGATAACATGGTGAGGTCACAGCCCGACTCCCAGAGCTGTGCCGGCTGTGGCTGCTGGAGAGGATGATGGCAGAGAGATGCTCAGTGTCCCTCCAGTGTCCTGTGTCCCTCAGTGTCCCTCTGCCATCATTCTCTCCAGCAGCCACAGCCCGCACAGCTCTGGGAATCGTGACATCCCCATGTTATCCAGGAAGTGACATCACCGTGTTATCCAGGAAGTGACATCCCCATGCTATCCAGGAAGCGGCATCACCGTGTTATCCAGGAAGGGACATCACCGTGGTATCCAGGAAGTGACATCCCCATGTTATCCAGGAAGTGACATCACCATGTTATCCAGGAAGTGACATCACCATGTAATCCAGGAAGTGACGTCACCATGTTATCCAGGAAGCGACATCATGTTATCTAGGAAGTGACATCACCATGTTATCCAGAAAGCGACAGCACCATGTTATCTAGAAAGCGACATCCCCATGTTATCCAGGAAGTGACATCGCCGTGTTATCCAGGAAGTGACATCACCGTGTTATCCAGGAAGTGACATCCCCGTGTTATCTATGAAGTGACATCCCCGTGTTATCTATGAAGTGACATCCCCGTGTTATCTATGAAGTGACATCCCCGTGTTATCTATGAAGTGACATCCCCGTGTTATCTATGAAGTGACATCCCCGTGTTATCTATGAAGTGACATCCCCGTGTTATCTATGAAGTGACATCCCCGTGTTATCTATGAAGTGACATCCCCGTGTTATCTATGAAGTGACATCCCCGTGTTATCTATGAAGTGACATCCCCGTGTTATCTATGAAGTGACATCCCCGTGTTATCTATGAAGTGACATCCCCGTGTTATCTATGAAGTGACATCCCCGTGTTATCTATGAAGTGACATCCCCGTGTTATCTATGAAGTGACATCCCCGTGTTATCTATGAAGTGACATCCCCGTGTTATCTATGAAGTGACATCCCCGTGTTATCTATGAAGTGACATCCCCGTGTTATCTATGAAGTGACATCCCCGTGTTATCTATGAAGTGACATCCCCGTGTTATCTATGAAGTGACATCCCCGTGTTATCTATGAAGTGACATCCCCGTGTTATCTATGAAGTGACATCCCCGTGTTATCTATGAAGTGACATCCCCGTGTTATCTATGAAGTGACATCCCCGTGTTATCTATGAAGTGACATCCCCGTGTTATCTATGAAGTGACATCCCCGTGTTATCTATGAAGTGACATCCCCGTGTTATCTATGAAGTGACATCCCCGTGTTATCTATGAAGTGACATCCCCGTGTTATCTATGAAGTGACATCCCCGTGTTATCTATGAAGTGACATCCCCGTGTTATCTATGAAGTGACATCCCCGTGTTATCTATGAAGTGACATCCCCGTGTTATCTATGAAGTGACATCCCCGTGTTATCTATGAAGTGACATCCCCGTGTTATCTATGAAGTGACATCCCCGTGTTATCTATGAAGTGACAT